>NC_057798.1:582983749-583283749 GCF_018294505.1 Triticum aestivum
AGAGGCAGCATCGATCGGCTTCAGTTAGCAGCAGTAGAGAAGGAATCACTCCATCGGGTTCAGTTAACAGCCATCGATCGATCGCTCGGGTTCAGTAACGCGTAGCCTGCAGTGCAATCGCTCGGGTTCAGTTAGAGCCCAACGCCACGCTCGGGTTCAGTTAGAGCCAACGCCTCGCACACACGCGCGTACCTGTACGAGAGAAATGCGCATCGCTCTCCCACCCTAACCGGCAACTCCCCGAAATTTTCCTCCCCCTCGCTTCTACCACGGTTTTTTCCGTCATGGACGGCCCAAAGAATGTCATGCAGCTGCGTCTCCGGCCCGCCCAGGACGAAAAGCCCATTTTCTGTCATGATTTTTTGTCATAGAAGTAGGAGCCCACCACATCTATGATGATACCGGGTTTTGTCACAATTATCGTCATAGAAGTGTCATATGTATGACAGAAAAAAAATTCGTTCGGCCCAAAATGTCACGGATGTGTCTTTTTTTTGTAGTGAAATTTGGTTGTGTAAAACTCGTTGAATTCTTAGCCCCCTCCATCATCGTTACATCAGGGTCTTTGTCAGTCGACATCTCCGAAGCACAATCAAATCCATCAGTTTTTATGACCTACAAAGGTATTCTAATATAAACAAAGATTAGAATAATTTTTTTATGACGGTGGTATGGAAAATATATATTCATTGGACAAATGCTAGAAATGAGCAGTTTCTAGTAGATTGAGTGGCATCCCAATTTTAACAATTTTAGGCTCACCTCTAAATCACATGTTGATGGTTATTCTCACGAATATCTACTATTTAGGTATGTGGTATATTGCCCATAAAAAATTATGTTACATTTATCCGTGAGCAAAGAACGGATTTCCCCTCTATATAATGATAGTCGGTCATCCATAATTTCTTGGATATTTTTAAGTAATTTATTGAGAAAATATTTTATGCTATTCTGAATATATATAGTGTACATGTATAAATAAAGCTTTATTTTAATGATATTCCCATTATAACCCTCCTATACGACTTGTTGTCCTCTCCCGCACGACCGCACTCTATCCACTTCCTCTCCGCACCACTCACTCTCTTGTTCCCCTTCCTCTCTAGATCCATAGACTTCACCGGCGTTGCTCACTCTCCTCTCTCCGCCCTTGCCTGCACAACCAGCAGAATCGGCGACCTCATCTCCCACCCCTCCACCCTTTCATCCCTCCCCTCTTCTCACCAAAATTAGTGAAGGGGGGATCGAGGGACCAGACGGTTGCCTGATCCGCCCACAAACCGGCGAACAACATCACGCCAAGGTCACCAACACCGTCATGAAATGACAGGGTTCTTCCACCTCGACAGACTTGCTCGCGCACCAAGATATGAGAGGGGGCCTTCTACTTCTCCCTCGCTCATCACCCCTTTGGCCAAACCATGGATAAACCTTCTGAAGGAAATATGCCCTAGAGGCAATAATAAAGTTATTATTTATTTCTTTTTAATTATAGCCAACCAACATATTCTCTTTTATCATCGAATGGCAAGTGGAATGCACAACAGTTCGCGTATGGGTTAGGCCACTGGCAGTTACCAAAATGGCGTGTGTTTGTAAGACACGAATACAAATTCAAAACAACCGCTGACTTGAAAGATTAGACTCATGACCTCAATATCTCAAACACGTGCTGATAGCCATTTGAACAAATAGGTTCTGCTAAAAATGCCAAAATGAATGTTTAAGAACATAATGTAGCGTAACATTCAAAACATTTTTTACATTGTTTTATCTTTGTTGAGATTTTCCAAAAATAAAGTAATAATTATGAAATTCTGATTATTCTTCGAAATATGAACAATTTTTTAAATCCTAATTCTTTTTCTAAAAAATGCGAGCATTGTTTTTGAAAATTTCATTAAATTTGGAAAAATATGAAGAAAACTTGGAATGGTTTTTGAAAATTCACAAACATGTTTTGAAAATATGAACCTTTTTTGAAGAAAACAATTTTTTTAATTTGTGAAAATGGAAACATGTTTTGAACATTGAAAACAATTTTTTAAACGTGTTTTTCAAACACAAACAATACTTTAAATTGTGAACACTTCAATAAACATGAATATTTTTCGAATTTGTATCATTTTCTAAAACACAATTTATTTTGAAAATCTCAAACATTTTTGGGAAATGTAAGCACTCTTTTAAACCTTTGAACATTTTTTTAGTTTTGAAAAAAATGGAACGAGTATAAAAAAATTAAAGATCCAAATATATTTCAAAATTGGAGCAAAATTTTGAATTCTGCTGATTTTATGAAAATTTAAACAAAAAATGGAATTTTGAAAAAAATGAAAAATAGAACTTATAAAAAATAGAAAAAAAATAAACTTGGACAAGAAAATATAAAAAAGAAGGATAAAAGGAAAAAACGGAAACAGAATAGAGAGAAAACAAAAACGGGCGGACCCAATTTTGGCGCCATGTGCGAAATTCTGACTATTTGCCGCCCTGTGTGGTAAATAATGTTTTTTCAGATGAACGGGTAGGAAACAAACGGGCTTGCTTTCCTGGGTCGAAGCATGCGCGGCCCATGTATAAAATTTGGAACAAAACTATTTTTCTTTTCTAACAGATGGACCCACAAAATTTTAATACCACCTTGGATAGAACAAAAAAAATTCATTGGTGAAAGGATGAAAAAATTGGAGAAACGCACCTTGCTTTATTAGTAGGTATAGATTTATTATCTTTCCAAGAAGTTTGTGTTAAACACAAAAAAATTCTATCAAACGGATATCGATCCTTAATTCGGCCACCCGTGCCCACATTCTCGGGGGCTATTGGGATTCGTGCTCATTATTTATAAATATTAAAGGGGCACATCAATCCCCTGATCTGGTGTTGCCACCCGACCAATGGCTTGGGGGCTACTGCATTGCTTATTCAATGCAGAGAATTCAAAGTGCTCAGTGTTCGGCATGACCGAACTATGGGCAAGCATGTCTTTGGACAACAATAAGTACCATCTGGGACTTATCCGACATCGAGCTAATATATCACGGTGACTTCTCACAACCCTCTCTCAGGGGCTTGTCCGCCGATCATTATTTCTAATATATTACACTATCTTTCTATTCCTACGTATGCTACCGAGCTAGGAATTGATCCTTAGGCCGATTTTGCAAATCGACCTGAGTCTCAGGGGCTACTAGGATCAGCAGTTTTATGTTTTCCTTCAGGTGCATCTTGGGTTTTAGACTGACACACAGCTTGAGGGCTACTGGATATACATATACTGGCTATATATCTCGGCAGAGAATAAATTGCACCAATCAAAAATATTCACAAAAAATCAGCTCGCGGTTGGGGTGGTGCACCACCTCGGACGCAGTCTGGCATAAAGCTCACGCACCAGTGGCTGGCTCCATAGAGGGCATTTCCGGCATTAAGCTAGGCTAAATTCGTTCAATGTTTTAAAAGACCAAGGTAGTTTACGACACCTCGGACGCTGACCATCGTTGGAGCTCGGAAGTGGTCCGACATAAAGCTCATATTCGAATGGCTCGTTCCATAGAGAACTTTTCAGTGTTAAACTTGGATAACCTCCTTCAAACTTTTTCAAGCCAAGGTGATCTATGACACCTCAAAGATAGTCCGGCGTTGGAGCTCGGATATAGTCCGGCGTTGGAGCTCAGATATAGTCCGGCGTTGGAGCTCGGATATAGTCTGGCGTTGGTGCTTTGCTCTAAAAGATATCTCGAATGTAGTCTGGCATTGGAGCTCAGATGCATGAGGACACCGCCGCATCGAAACAACTTCAAATCCGAGGTGTCACATAAAAAATAACAAGGCATTGATAAAAGCCTAGAACTTAAAGGGGCTCCTCGGATACCCGACGTGTAAACTCTTCGGATTCACTTCGGTGATCCTCAAGATCGAAGATGAGATGATTTGTTGAACCAGTTTTCAAGACCGACGACCGAAGATGAAGAACAGTTCGGAAGAATCGAGGAGCGTCCCAACTTGAAGACCGTTTCAGGGGGCAACTGACGGTGTCCTGGACTAGGGGTACTCACCACGTCGGCTTCCGGTCAGTTGGATTGGGCCGAGGACCCCTATGGATGTTTGCTCATGGGCCAGTTCGGACAGCCGATGTATACACGAGGAAGATTCCACAAGACTTGGTGATCAAGACAAGGACTCCTCTCCACCGGCGTATTCGACTATAACTCTTGTTATCCTAGGCCTCTTGTACATTATATAAGACAAGACCATGCTAGTCGATAGAGGATCATTACATTATTCATCATACCCTCAGGTTTAGACCACAACATATGATCTCGAAGTCGATCAACTCTTGTAACCCCTATACTCATCAAAGTCAATCAAGCAGCATGTAGGTATTATCTCTTCGAGGGAGCCCGAAGCTAGGAAAAATCTCGTGTTTATATTACCATCGATCCTAAGACACATAGCTTGGGACCCCCTACCGGAGATCTGCCACATTTTGACACCGACAGGGTGGATCGTTGCTTAGGTGTTGTTCTTACTTCAACAAACCTCCTACTTATGATTAACCCTCTCGCAAGCATCCGCAACTACAAGAAAAGTATTAAGAATAAATTCTAACCATAGCATTAAACTTTTGGGTCCAATCGGTCCCTTACAGAATAGCGCATAAACTGGGGTTTAAGCTTCTGTCACTCTCGCATCCCACCATCTAATAACTACTCCACAATGCATTCCCTTCGACCCAAATATGGTGAAGTGTCATGTAGTCTATGTTCACATGACACCACTAAGAGAATGGCAACATATATACCATCAAAATATCAAACAAATATCAAGTTCACATGATTACTTGCAACATGATTTCTCACGTGACCTCAAGAACGAAAGTAACTACTCACAAATGATAAACATTCTCAAGATCAGAGGGGTATTGAATAGCAAAATGGATATGAACATATAATCTTCCACCAAATAAACCATATAGTAATCAACTACAAGATGTAATCACCACTGCTAGTAGTCACCCACGGGCACCAATCTATAGTTTTGACACAAAGATTGAACACAAGAGATGAACTAGGGTTTGAGAGGAGTTGGTGCTGTGAAGATGTTGATCAAGATAGCCCTCCCCAAGATGGGAGAGTTGTTGGTGATGATGATGACGATGATTTCCCCCTCCGGGAGGGAAGTTCCCCCGGTAGAATCACTCCACCATAGGGCAAAAGTGCTCCCGCCCAAGTTCCGCCTCGAGGCGGCGGCGCTTCGTCCCAAATGTCCTCTCCTTAGTTTTTTTCTATGTCAAAATGACTTATATACCAGAAGATGGGCACCGGAGGTGGGTTGAGGAGGGCAACACCTACCAGGGCGCGCCTGGGCCTCCTGGCGCGCCCAGGTGGGTTGTGCCCACCTGATGGCCCTCCCCTGGTACTTATTTACTCCAATATTCCTTAAATATTCCATAAAAATCCTCGGGGAGTTACAGCTCATTTGGAGTTGTGCAGAATAGGTAGCTTGACGTAGCTTTTTCAGGTCCAGATTTCCAGCTGCCAGAATTCCCCCCCCCCCTTAGTGCATACCTTGCATACTATGAGAGAAAAGGCATTAGAATTACTCCAAAAAGCATTATTATACAATAAAAGAACACAAATAACAGTAGGAAAACATGATGCAAAATGGACGTATCACATAACCACTGGACTCAACTGGGAGTTAATCTTCCTGATGATAGTGTCATTAACAGAGTTCTCCAATCACTGCCACCAAGCTATAAAGGATTCATGATCGACTATAATATGCAAGGGATGGAAAAGACTATTCCCGAGCTCTTCACAATGCTACAGGCTGCAGAGGTAGAAATTAAGAAGTAACACCTAGTGTTGATGGTTAATAAGACAACTAGTTTCACGAAAAAGGGCAAAGGGAAGAAAGGGCACTTCAAGAAGAATAGCAAGCAAGTTGCTACTCCAGGGAAGAAGCCCAAGTCTGGACCTAAGCCTGAAACAGAGTGCTTCTACTGCAAAGGGACTGGTCGCTGGAAGCGAAACTTCCCCAAGTATTTGGGGGATAAGAAGGATGGAAAAGTGAAAGTATATTTGATATACATGTTATTGATGTATACCTTACTAATGCTCGTAGTAGCGCCTGGGTATTTGATATTGGTTCTGTTGCTCATATTTGCATCTCGAAACAGGGGCTACGGTTTAAACGAAGATTGGCTAAGGACGAGGTGACGATGCGCGTCGGAAATGGTTCCAAGGTCCATGTGATTGCCGTTGGCACGCTACCTCTACATCTACCTTCGGGATTAGTTTTAGACCTGAATAATTGTTATTTAGTGCCAGCATTAAGCATGAACATTATATCTGGATCTTGTTTGACGTGAGACGATTATTCATTTAAATCAGAGAATAATAGTTGTTCTATTTATATGAGTAATATCTTTTATGGTCATGCACCCTTGTTGAGTGGTCTATTTTTGTTGAATATCGATCGTAGTGATACACATGTTCATAACATTGAAGTCAAAAGATGCAAAGTTGATAATGATAGTGCAACTTATTTGTGCCACTTCTGCTTAGGTCATATTGGTGTAAAGCGCATGAAGAAACTCCATGTTGATGGGCTTTTGGAATCACTTGATTATGAATCACTTGGTGCTTGCGAACCATGCCTCATGGGCAAGATGACTAAAACTCTGTTCTCCGGAACAATGGAATGAGCTACTGACTTATTGGAAATAATGCATACCGATGTATGTGGTCCAATGAGTGTTGAGGCTCGTGGCGGGTATCATTATTTTCTGACCTTCACAAATGATTTGAGCAGATATGGGTATATCTACTTAATGGAACATAAGTTTGAAACATTTGAAAAGTTCAAAGAATTTCAGAGTGAAGTGGAAAATCATCATAACAAGAAAATAAAGTTTCTACAATCTGATCGTGGAGGCGAATATTTGAGCTACGAGTTTGGTCTTCATTTGAAACAAAGTGGAATAGTTACACAACTCACGCCACCTGGAACACCACAGCGTAATGGTGTGTCCGAACGTCGTAACCGTACTTTATTAGATATGGTGCAATCTATGATGTCTCTTACTAATTTACCACTATCATTTTGGGGTTATGCTTTAGAGACGGCTGCATTCACATTAAATAGGGCACCATCAAAATCCGTTGAGACGACACCATATGAACTGTGGTTTGGCAAGAAACCCAAGTTGTCGTTTCTTAAAGTTTGGGGCTGTGATGCTTATGTGAAAAAGCTTCAACTTGATAAGCTCAAACCCAAATCAGAGAAGTACATCTTCATAGGATACCCAAAGGAAACTGTTGGGTACACCTTATATCACAGATCCGAAGGCAAGATATTCGTTGCTAAGAATGGATCCTTTCTAGTGAAGGAGTTTCTCTTGAAAGAAGTGAGTGGGAGGAAAGTAGAACTTGATGAGGTAATTGTACCTTCTCCCGAATTGGAAAGTAGTTCATCACAGAAATTAGTACCAGTGATTCCTACACCAATTAGTGAGGAAGCTAATGATGATGATCATGAAACTTCATATCAAGTTACTACCGAACCTTGTAGGTCAACCAGAGTACGGTCCGCACCACAGTGGTACGGCAATCCTATTCTGGAAGTCATGTTACTAGACCATGATGAACCTACAAACTATCAGGAAGCGATGGTGAGCCCGGATTCCACGAAATGGTTTGAGGCCATGAAATCTGAGATGGGATCCTTGTATGAGAACAGCGTGTGGACTTTGGTTGACTTTCCCGATGATCGGCAAGCCATAGAAAATAAATGGATCTTCAAGAAGAAGACTAACACTGATGGTAATGTTACTGTCTACAAAGCTCGACTTGTTGCGAAAGGTTTTCGATAAGTTCAAGGAGTTGACTATGATGAGACCTTCTCACCCGTAGCGATGCTTAAGTCTGTCTGAATCATGTTAGCACTTGCCGCATTTTATGATTATGAAATTTGGCAAATGGATGTCAAGACTGCATTCCTTAATGGAATTCTTAAAGAAGAGTTGTATATGATGCAACCACAAGGTTTTGTCGATCCAAAAGGTGCTAACAAAGTGTGCAAGCTCCAGCGATCCATTTATGGACTAGTGCAAGCCTCTCGGAGTTGGAATATACGCTTTGATAATGTGATCAAAGCATATGGTTTTATATAGACTTTTGGAGAAGCATGTATTTACAAGAAAGTGAGTGGGAGCTCCGTAGCATTTCTAATATTATATGTGGATGACATATTGTTGATTGGAAATGACACAGAATTTTGGGATAGCATAAAAGGATACTTGGATAACAATTTCCAATGAAATACCTTGGTGAAGCTGCTTACATATTGGGCATCAGGATCTATAGAGATAGATCAAGACGCTTAATAGGACTTTCACAAAGCACATACCTTGATAAAGTTTTGAAGAAGTTCAAAATGGATCAGTCAAAGAAAGGGTTCTTGCCTGTATTGCAAGGTGTGAAGTTGAGTCAGACTCAATTCCCGACCACTGCAGAAGATAGAGAGAAAATGAAAGTCATTCCCTATGCTTCAGCCATAGGTTCTATCATGTATGCAATGCTGTCTACCAGACCTGATGTATGCCTTGCTATAAGTATAGTAGGGACGTACCAAAGTAATCCAGGACTGGATCACTGGATTGCGGTCAAGAACATCCTGAAATACCTGAAAAGGACATTCTCGTTTATGGCGGTGACAAAGAGCTTGTCGTAAATGAAGGAAATATGCCCTAGAGGCAATAATAAAGTTGTTATTTATATTTCCTTATATCATGATAAATGTTTATTATTCATGCTAGAATTGTTTTAACCGGAAACTTAGTACATGTGTGAATACATAGACAAACAGAGTTTCACTAGTATGCCTCTACTTGACTAGCTCGTTGATTAAAGATGGTTAAAGTTTCCTAGCCATTGACATGAGCTGTAAATTAATGAACGGGATAACATCTTTAGAGAATGATGTGATTGACATGACCCATCCGTTAGCTTAGCACTAGGATCGTTTAGTTTGTTGCTATTGCTTTCTTCATAACTCATACATGTTCCTATGACTATGAGATTAAGCAACTCCTGAATACCGGAGGAACACTTACTGTGCTGTCAAACGTCACAATGTAACTGGGTGATTATAAAGATGCTCTACAGGTGTATCTGATGGTGTTTGTTGGGTTGGCATAGATCGAGATTAGGATTTGTCACTCCGTGTTTCGGAGAGGTATCTCTGGGCCCTATCGGTGATGCACATCACTATAAGCCTTGCAAGCAATGTGATTAATGAGATAGTTCCGGGATGATGCATTACGGAACGAGTAAATAGACTTGTCGGTAACGAGATTGAACTAGGTATTGAGATATCAACGATCGAATCTCGGGCAAGTCACATACCGATGACAAAGGGAACAGCGTATGTTGTTATATGGTTTGACCGACAAAGATCTTCGTAGAATATGTAGGAACCAATATGATCATCCAGGTTCCGCTGTAGGTTATTGACCGGAAGTGAGTCTTGGTGATGTCTACATAGTTATCGAACCCGTAGGTTCCACACGCTTAACGTTCAATGATGATTGGTATTATGAGTTTATGTGTTTTGATGTACCGAAGATTGTTCGAAGTCCCGGATGTGATCACGGACATGATGAGGAGTCTCAAAATGGTTGAGAAATAAAGATTGATATATTGGAAGGCTATGTTTGGACACTGTAAAGGTTCCGAGTGGTTCGGGCATTTTTCCGAAGTACCGGGAGGTTACCGGAACCCCCCCCCCCCAAGGAGTTAATGGCCCTTAATGGGCCATGGTGGAAGAGAGGAGGAGGCCAAGTTGGGGGCACCCCCCTCCCAATCCCAATCCGCATTGGGAGGGGGTCGTGCCCCCTTTCCTTCTCTCCCTCTCCCTCTTCCTTCTTCTCCTACTCCAACTAGGGAAGCGGGGAAACCTACTCCTACTAGGAGTAGGACTCCCCCCCCTTTGGGCGCGCCATAGAGAGGGTCGGCCCTCCCCTCCTCCACTCCTTTATATACGAGGGAGGGGCGCCCCAAAGACATACAAGTTGCTTGTTTAGCCATGTGCGGTGCCCCCTCCACCGATTTCCACCTTGGTCATATCGTTGTAGTGCTTAGGCGAAGCCCTGCGTCGATAACTTCATCATCACCATCATCACACCGTCGTGATGACGAAACTCTCCCTCGACCTCACCTAGATCTAGAGTTCGTGGGACGTCACTAAGCTAAACGTGTGCAGATTGCGGAGGTGTCGTACCTTCGGTGCTAGGATTGGTCGGATCATGAAGACGTACGACTACATCAACCGCGTTGTCATAACACTTCTGCTTTTGGTCTACGAGGGTACGTAGACAATACTCTCCCCTCTCGTTGCTATGTATCACCTAGATAGATCTTGCGTGATCGTAGGAATTTTTTTGAAATTACTGTGTTTCCCAACAGTGGCATCAGACCCAGGTCTATGCGTAGATGTTATATGACGAGTAGAACAAAAAGATTTGTGGGCGATAATAGTCATACTGCTTACCAGCATGTCATACTTTCATTCAGCAGTATTGTTGGATGAAGCGGCTCAGACTGACATTACACGTACGCTTACACAAGACTGGTTCTACCGACGTGTTTCGCACACAGGTGGCTAGTGAGTCTTTGTTTCTCCAACTTTAGGTGAATCAAGTGTGGCTATGCCCGGTCCTTGTTGAAGGTTAAAATAGCACACTTGACAAAAAATCGATGTGGTTTTGATGCGTAGGTAATAACGATCCTTGCTAAGCCCGTAGCAGCCACGTAAAACTTGCAACAACAAAGTAGAGGATGTCTAACTTGTTTTTGCAGGGCATGTTGTGATGTGATATGGTCAAGACGTGATGATATATAAATTGTTGTATGAGATGATCATATTTTGTAGAACTTATCAGCAACTGGCAGGAGCCATATGGTTGTCGCTTTATTGTATGAAATGCAATCGCCATGTAATTGCTTTACTTTATCACTAAGCAGTGGCGATGGTCATAGAAGCAATAGTTGGTGATATGACCACAATGCTTCGATGAAGATCAAGGTGTCAAGCCGGTGACGATGGTGATCATGACAGTGCTTTGGAGATGGAGATCAAAGGCACAATATGATGATGGCCATATCATATCACCTATATTAATTGCATGTGATGTTTATCCTTTATGCATCTTATTTTGCTTAGTTCGGCGGTAGCATTATAAGATGATCTCTCACTAAATATGAAGGTATAAGTGTTCTCCCTGAGTATGCACCGTTGCGACAGTTCGTCGTGCCGAGACACCACGTCATGATCGGGTGTGATAAGCTCTACGTTCACATACAACGGGTGCAAGCCAGTTTTGCACACGCGGAATACTCAGGTTAAACTTGACGAGCCTAGCATATGCAGATATGGCCTCGGAACACTGGAGACCGAAAGGTCGAGCGTGAAATCATATAGTAGATATGATCAACATAGAGACGTTCACCATTGAAAACTACTCCATGTCATGTGATGATCGGACATGGTTTAGTTGATTTGGATCACGTGCTCATTTAGATGACTAGAGGGATGTCTATCTAAGTGGGAGTTCTTAAGTAATATGATTAGTTGAACTTTAATTTATCATGAACTTAGTACCTGATAGTATTTTGCATGTCTATGTTGTTGTCCATAAATGGCCCGTGCTACTATTTCGTTGAATTTTAATGCGTTCCTAGAGAAAGCTAAGTTGAAAGATGATGGTAGCAACTACACAGACTGGGTCCGTAACTTGAGGACTATCCTCATTGCTGCATAGAAGAATTATGTCCTGGAAGCACCGCTGGGTGCCAAGCCTGTTGCAGATGCTACTGATGACATTAAGAATGTCTGGCAGAGCAAAGCTGATGATTACTCGATAGTTCAGTGTGCCATGCTTTACGGCTTAGAACCGGGACATCAACGATGTTTTGAACGTCATGATGCATATGAGATGTTCCAGGAGTTGAAGTTAATATTTCAAGCAAATGCCTAGATTGAGAGATATGAAGTCTCCAATAAGTTCTATAGCTGCAAGATGGAGGAGAATAGTTCTATCAGTAAACATATCTCAGAATGTCTAGGTACCACAACCACTTGACTCAACTAGGAGTTATTCTTCCTGATGATAGTGTCATTAACAGAGTTCTTCAATCACTGCCACCAAGCTACAAAGTTTCATGATGAACTATAATATGAAAGGGATGGATAAGACAATTCCTGAGCTCTTCGCGATGCTAAAAGCTGCGGAGGTAGAAATCAAGAAGGAGGATCAAGTGTTGATGGTCAACAAGACCACGTGTTTCAAGAAGAAGGGCAAAGGGAAGAAGGGGAACTTCAAGAAGAACGACAAGCAAGTTGTTGCTCAAGTGAAGAAGCCCAAGTCTGGACTTAAGCGTGAGACTGAGTGCTTCTACTTCAAAGGGACTGGCCACTGGAAGTGAAACTGCCCCAAGTATTTGGCGGATAAGAAGGATGGCAAAGTGAAAGGTATATTTGATATACATGTTATTGATGTGTACTTAACTAATGCTCGCAGTAGCGCCTGGGTATTTGATTCTGGTTCTGTTGCTCATATTTGCAACTCAAAACAGGGGCTATGGACTAAGCGAAGATTGGCTAAGGACGAGGTGACGATACATGTGGAAAATGGTTCAAAGTCGATGTGGTCGCGGTCGGCACGCTACCTCTACATCTACCTTCAAGATTAGTTCTAGACCTGAATAATTGTTATTTGGTGCCAGCATTGAGCATGAACATTATATCTGGATCTTGTTTGATGCGAGATGGTTATTCATTTAAATCAGAGAATAATGGTTGTTCTATTTATATAGTAATATCTTTTATGGTCATCCAACCTTGATGAGTGGTCTATTTTTATTGAATCTTGATAGTAGTGATACACATATTCATAGTATTGAAGCCAAAAGATATAAGTTCAATAATGATGTACAACTTATTTGTGGCACTGCCGTTTGGGTCATATTGGTGTAAAGCGCATGAAGAAACTCCATGTTGATGGGCTTTTGGAATCACTTGATTATGAATCACTTGATACTAGCAAACCATTCCTCATGGGCAAGATGACTAAGACTCCGTTCTCCGGAACTATGGAGCGAGCAACAGACTTCTTGGAAATAATACATACTGATGTATGCGGTCCAATGAGTATTGATGCTCGCGGCGGGTATCGTTATTTTCTGACCTTCACAGATGATTTGACCAGATATGGGTATATCTACTTGATGAAACATAAGTCTGAAACATTTGGAAAGTTCAAGGAATTTCATAGTGAAGTAGAAAATCATCGTAACAAGAAAATAAATTTTCTATGATCTGATCGTGGAGGAGAATATTTGAGTTACGAGTTTGGTCTTCATTTGAAACAATACGGAATAGTATCGCAACTCATGCCACCTGGAACACCACAGCGTAATGGTGTGTCCGAACATTGTAACCGCACTTTATTAGATATGGTGCGATCTATGATGTCTCTTACTGATTTACCGCTAAAATTTTGGGGTTATGCTTTAGAGACGGCTGCATTCACGTTAAATAGGGCACCATCTAAATACGTTGAGACGATGCCTTATGAACTATGCTTTGGCAAGAAAACCATGTTGTCGTTTCTGAAAGTTAGGGGTTACGATGCTTATGTGAAAAAGTTTCAATCTGATAAGCTTGAACGCAAATCGGAGAAATGTGTCGTCATAGGATACCCAAAGGAGACTGTTGGGTGCATCTTCTATCACAGATCCGAAGGCAAGATATTTGTTGCTAAGAATGGTTCCTTTCTAGAGAAGGAGTTTCTCTCAAAAGAAGTGAGTGGAAGGAAAGTAGAACTTGATGAGGTAATTGTACCTGCTCCCGAACTGGAAAGTAGTTCATCACCGAAATCAGTTCCAGTGATTCCTACACCAATTAGTGAGGAAGCTAATGATAGTGATCATGAAACTTTAGAGCAAGTTACTAATGAACCTCGTAGGTCAACCAGAGTAAGATCTGCACCAGAATGGTACGGTAATCCTATTCTGGACGTCATGTTACTAGACCATAACGAACCTACGAACTATGAGGAAACGATGATGAGCCCAGATTCCGTGAAATGGCTTGAGGCCATGAAATCTGAGATGGGATCCATGTAGGAGAACAACATGTGGACTTAGGTTGACTTGCCCAATGATCGGCAAGCCATCGAGAATAAATAGATCTTCAAGAAGAAGACTGACGCTGACGGTAATGTTACTGTCTACAAAGCTTGACTTGTTGCGAAAGGTTTTTGACAAGTTCAAGAAGTTGACTATGATGAGACTTTCTCACCCGTAGCGATGCTTAAGTATGTCTGAATCATGTTAGCAATTACCGCATTTTATGATTATGAAATTTGGCATATGGATGTCAAAACTGCATTCCTGGATGGATTTCTGGAAGAAGAGTTGTATATGATGCAACCAGAAGGTTTTGTCAATCCAAAGGATGCTAACAAAGTGTGCAAGCTCCAGCGATCCATTTATGGACTGGTGCAACCCTCTCGGAGTAGGAATAAACATTTTGATAGTGTGATCAAAGCATATGGTTTTATACAGAGTTTTGGAGAAGGCTATATTTACAAGAAAGTGAGTGGGAGCTCTGTAGAATTTCTAATATTATATGTGGATGACATATTGTTGATTGGAAATGATATAGAATTTTTGGATAGCATAAAAGGATACTTGAATAATAGTTTTTCAATGAAAGACCTCGGTGAAGCTGCTTATATATTGGGCATCAAGATCTATAGAGATAGATCAAGACGCTTAATTGGACTTTCACAGAGCACATACCTTGATAAGATTTTGAAGAAGTTCAAAATGGAACAGTCAAAGCAAGGGTTCTTTCCTGTGTTACAAGGTGTGAAGTTGAGTGAGACTCAATGCCTGACCACTGTAGAAGATAGAGAGAAAATGAAAGTCATTCCCTATGCTTCAGCCATAGGTTCTATCATGTATGCAATGCTGTGTACCAAACCTGATGTGTGCCTTGCTATAAATATAGTAGGGAGGTACCAAAGTAATCCAGGTGTGGATCACTAGACAGCGGTTAAGAACATCCTGAAATACCTGAAAAGGACTAAGGATATGTTTCTCGTTTATGGAGGCGACAAAGAGCTCGTCGTAAATGGTTACAACGATGCAAGCTTTGACATTGATCTAGATGACTCTAAGTCACAAACTGTATATGTGTTTATATTGAACCATGGAGCTGTCAGTTGGTGCAGTTCTAAGCAGAGCCTCGTGGCGGAATCTACGTGTGAAGCGGAATACATAGCTGCTTCGGAAGAAGCAATGAAGGAGTCTAGATGAAGGAGTTCATATCCGATCTAGGTGTCATACCTAGTGCATCGGATCGAATGAAAATCTTTTGTGACAATACTGGAACAATTGCCTTGGCGAAGGAATCCAGATTTCATAAGAGAACCAAGCACATCAAGAGACGCTTCAGTTCCATTCATCATCAAGTGTCGGAAGGGGACATAGAGATTTGCAAGATACATATGGATCTGAATGTTGCAGACCCGTTGACTAAGCCTCTCTCACGAGCAAAACATGATCAACACCAAGACTCCATGGGTGTTAGAATCATTACAATGTAATCTAGATTATTGACTCTAGTGGAAGTGGGAGACCAAAGGAAATATTCCCTAGAGGCAATAATAAAGTTGTTATTTATATTTCCTTATATCATGATAAATGTTTACTATTCATGCTAGAATTGTATTAACCGGAAACTTAGTACATGTGTGAATACATAGACAAACAAAGTGTCACTAGTATGCCCCTACTTGACAAGCTCGTTGATCAAAGATGGTTAAAGTTTCCTAGCCATTGACATGAGTTGTCATTTGATGAACGGGATCACATCATTAGAGAATGATGTGATTGACATGACCCATCTATTAGCTTAGTACTATGATCATTTAGTTTGTTGCTATTGCTTTCTTCATAACTTATACATGTTGCAATGACTATGAGATTATGCAACTCCCGAATACCAGAGGAACACTTAGTGTGCTATCAAACGTCACAGTGTAACCAGATGATTATAAAGATGCTCTACAGGTGTCTCCGATGGTGTTTGTTGGGTTGTCATAGATCGAGATTAGGATTTTTCACTCCATGTTTCGGAGAGGTATCTCTGGGCTCTCTCGGTGATGCACATCACTATAAGCCTTGCAAGCAATGCGACTAATGAGTTAGTTGCAGGATGATGCATTATGAAACGAGTAAAGAGACTTGCCGGTAACAAGATTGAACTAGGTATTGAGATACCGATGATCGAATCTCGGGCAAGTAACATACTGATGACAAAGGGAACAACGTATGTTGTTATGCAGTTTGACCGATAAAGATCTTCCTAGAATATGTAGGAACCAATATGAGCATCCAGGTTCCGCTATTGGTTATTGACCGGAAGTGAGTCTCGGTCATGTCTAAATAGTTCTCGAACCAGTAGGGCCTGCACGCTTAATGTTCGATGATGATCAGTATTATGAGTTTATGTGTTTTGATGTACCAAAGGTTGTTCAAAGTCTCGGATGTGATAATGGACATGACGAGGAGTCTCTAAATGGTCGAGACATAAAGATTGATATATTGGAAGGCTATGTTTGGACATCGTAAACGTTCCTAGTGGTTCGGGCATTTTTCCGGAGTACTAGGAGGTTACCGGAACCCTCCGGGGAGTTAATGGGCCTTAATGGGCCATGGTGGAAGAGAGGAGGAGGCAGACAAGGTGGGGCCGCCCCCCTTTCCTTCTCTCCCTCTCCCTCTATCTTCTTCTCCTACTCCAGCTAGGGAAGGGGGTGATACATCCATTTTGCATCATGCTTTGATATTGATATTTATTGCATTATGGGTTGTTATTACTCATTATGTCACAATACTTATGCCTATTCTCTCTTATTTTACAAGGTTTACATGAAGAGGGAGAATGCCGGCAGCTAGAGTTCTGGGCTGGAAAAGGAGCAAATATTATAGACATATTATGCACAACTCCAAAAGTCCGGAAACTCCACGGAAGTTATTTTTGGAATTAATAAAAAATATTGAGCGAAGAAACTACCAGAGGGGGGCCACCCACCGTCCACGAGGGTGGGGGCACGCCCTACCCACCTGGGTGCGCCCCCTGCCTCATGGGACCCCTGGCAGGCCTCCGGTGCCCATCTTCTGCTATAAGAAGTCTTTTAATCTGAAAAAAATCATAAGCAAGCTTTCGGGACGAGACACCGCCGCCACGAGGCGGAACCTTGGCGGAACCAATCTAGGGCTCCGCCGGAGCTGTTCTGCCGGGGAAACATCCCTCCGGGAGGGGGAAATCGTCATCATCGTCATCACCATCAATCCTCTCATCGGGAGGGGGTCAATCTCCATCAACATCTTCACCAGAACCATCTCCTCACAAACCCTAGTTCATCTCTTGTATCCAATCTTTGTTCCAAAACCTCAGATTGGTACCTGTGGGTTGCTAGTAGTGTTGATTACTCCTTGTAGTTGATGCTAGTTGGTTTATTTGGTGAAAGATCATATGTTCAGATTTTTTATGCATATTAATACCCCTCTGATTATGAACATGAATATGATTTGTGAGTAGTTACATTTGTTCCTGAGGACATGGGAGAAGTCTTGCTATAAGTAGTCATGTGAATTTGGTATTCGTTCGATATTTTGATGAGATGTAAGTTGTTTCTCCTGTAGTGGTGTTATGTGAACGTCGACTACATGACACTTCACCATTGTCTGGGCCTAGAGGAAGGCATTTGGAAGTAATAAGTAGATGATGGGTTGCTAGAGTGACAGAAGCTTAAACCCTAGTTTATGAGTTGCTTCGTAAGGGGCTGATTTGGATCTATATGTTTCAAGCTATGGTTAGGTTTACCTTAATACTTCTTTTTTAGTTGCGGATGCTTGCAATAGGGGTTAATCATAAGTGGGATGCTTGTCCAATAAAGGGCAGTAGCCAAGCACTGGTCCACCCACATACCAAATTATCAAAGTAACGAACGCGAATCATATGAGCGTGATGAAAACTAGCTTCATGATAATTCCCATGTGTCCTCGGGAGCGCTTTTCTCTATATAAGAGTTTGTCCAGGCTTGTCCTTTGCTACAAAAAGTATTGGGCCATATTGATGCACCTTATTTACTTTCATTACTTGTTACCCGTTACAAATTACCTTATCACAAACCCATCTGTTACCGATAATTTCAGTGCTTGCAGTGAATACCTTACTAAAAACCGCTTGTCATTTCCTTCTGCTCCTCGTTGGGTTCGACACTCTTACTTATTGAAAGGACTACGATAGATCCCCTACACTTGTGGGTCATCAAGACTCTTTTCTGACGCCATTGCCGGTGAGTGAAGCGCCTTTGGTAAGTGGAACTTGGTAAGGAAAAATTTATATAGTGTGCTGAAATTTACCGCCACTTGTTACTATGGAAAGTAACCCCTTGAGGGGTTTGTTCGGGGTATCTTCACCCCGACCAGTACAGCAAAGAGTTGCTCCTCAACCTACTGAACCTACTGAACATGTTTACTTTGAAATTCCTTCGGGTATGGTAGAGAAACTACTAGCTAATCCTTTTACAGGAGATGGAACATTGGATCCCGATTTGCACCTAATCTATGTGGATGAAGTTTGTGGATTATTTGAGCTTGCAGGTATGCCCGAGGATGTTATCAAGCAGAAGGTCTTCCCTTTATCTTTGAAAGGAAAGGCATTGACATGGTTTAGGCTATGTGATGATATGGGATCAAGGAACTACAACCAATTGAAATTGGAATTTCATCAGAAGTTTTATCCTATGCATCTTGTTCATCATGATCGTAACTATATATATAATTTTTGGCCTCGCGAAGGAGAAAGCATCGCCCAAGCTTGGGGGAGGCTTAAGTCAATGTTATATTCATCCCCCAATCATGAGCTCTCAAGAGAAATTATTATTCAAAAATTTTATGCTCGGATTTCTCTCAATAATCGCTCCATGCTTGATACTTCTTGTACTGAATCTTTTATGATGAAGACTATTGAATTCAAATGAGATTTATTGGAAAGAATTAAATGCAACTCTGAAGATTGGGATCTCGATGAAGGTAAGGAGTCAGGTATAACACCTAAGTTTGATTGTGTTAAATCTTTTATGGATACCGATGCTTTTCATGAATTTAGCACTAAATATGGACTTGACTCTGAGATCGTATCTTCTTTCTTTGAATCATTTGCTACTCATGTTGACCTCCCTAAGGAGAAGTGGTTTAAATATAATCCTCCCACTGAAGTAAAAGTAGTTGCACCTATTAAAGTTGAAGAAAAGACTATCACTTATAATGATCCAATTGTTCCTACTACCTATATTGAGAAACCACCTTTCCCTATTAGGATAAAGGATCATGCTAAAGCTTCAACTGTGGTTCGTAAGAGTAATACTAGAACACCTACACCACCTGATAAAATTAAAGTTGAACCTAGTATTGCTATGGTTAAAGATCTCTTGGCTGATAATATTGATGGGCATGTTATTTACTTCTATGATGAAGCTGCTAGAATTGCTAGACCCGATACTAAAAATAAACATAGACCTGTTGTAGGCATGCCTGTTATTTCTGTTAAAATAGGAGATCATTGTTATCATGGCTTATTTGATATGGGTGCTAGTGCAAGTGCAATACCTCATTCCTTATACAAAGAAATTATGCATGATATTGCACCTGCTGAGATAGAAGAAATTGATGTTACAATTAAGCTTGCCAATAGAGATACTATTTCACCAGTTGGTATTGTTAGAGATGTTGAAGTCTTGTGTGGGAAAGTTAAATATCCTACAGATTTTCTTGTTCTTGGTTCCCCACAAGATGACTTTTATCCCATTATATTTGGTAGACCCTTCTTGAATACTGTTAATGCTAAGATAGACTGCAAAAAGGATATTGTTAAGATTGGTTTCGGGGATATGTCTCATGAGTTTAATTTTGCTAAATTTCGTAGACAACCCCATGATAAAGAATTTCCTAGTAAGGATGAAATTATTGGTCTTGCTTCTATTGTCGTGCCTCCTAATGATCCTTTAGAACAATATTTGCTAGACCATGAAAATGATATGTTTATGAATGAAAGAAGGGAGATAGATGAAGTATTCTTTAAACAGGGACCTATTTTGAAACACAACTTGCCTGTTGAAATTCTAGGGGATCCTCCACCACCCAAGGGTGATCCCGTGTTTGAGCTTAAACCACTACCTGATACTCTTAAATATGCTTATCTTGATGAAAAGAAGATATATCCTGTTATTATTAGTGCTAACCTTTCAGAGCAGGAAGAGGAGAAATTATTGAAAACTCTAAAGGAGCAACGTGCTGCTATTGGATATAATCTTGATGATCTTAAGGGCATTAGTCCCACTATATGCCAACACAAAATAAAATTGGAGAAATACACCAAGCCAGTTATTCATCACCAACGACGGTTAAATCCTAAGATGAAATAAGTGGTAAGAAAATAAATACTAAAGCTCTTTGAGGCAGGTATAATTTATCCCGTTGCTGATAGTCAGTGGGTAAGTCATGTCCATTGTGTCCCTAAGAAGGGAGGTATTACTGTTGTTCCTAATGATAACACTACAAAAAAATACACTTCCGTGATGATATGTGTTTGTCACAGTAGGTCGCGTTTTTTGTCATGCATCTACATCTATGACAAATTTATGACAGAATCAACATAGTCATACCTGTGTTGTCGTAGAAGTGTTCCATGACATTACCAAAATTATCATCACGGAAGTGTCCACTTCCATGACGATAAATCACGCGTCACAGAAGTGCTTTCGTCAAGGGTGACCGACACGTGGCATCCACCGCAACGGAACGCCGTTAAGCTATCTGGTCGGATTTTGGATCCGATAACCCGTTAACAGCCATGACCAATGCCGATTTTCCATGTGTAAAATTCTCATTGGCTGACGGATCCATGTGTCAGCTCCACGTTGGCACAGGTGTCACTCATCCAACGGTCGAGATGGGCCTATGATATGTTGACACGTGGACCGGCCCAAAAGTGGCCCACAAAGTTTAAATGGGTCGGCCCAACCAAAGGCCCATAAGATTTAGCGGACCATAATGGGCCGGCCCAGCTAAAGGCCCACAAAATTTAGCTGACCATAATGGGCCGACCTAGCTAAGGGACCACAAGATTTTGCGGACCACATGGGCCGCCCAGCTAAAGGCCCATAAGATTCTGCAGACCATAATGGGCCGGCCCAGCTAAAGGCCCAACATTCTCTGTCAAATCGGCCCGTCAACGGCCTGGTCTAAACTTGTTATCAATGCGACCCATGGTCACTTCTGGCCCGTTAACAGTCCGCTAAGTAATTGGGCCGAATTACAGCCCAGTGTATTTCTGGCCTGTTAAAGGTCCGGCTTCATTTGGGCCCATTTACAGGCCATCAAAACTTTCGGCCCATAAACGACCGTGAAGGATTTGGGTCATATTCGGCCATGTCTGTCATTCGGCCGGTTAGAGGCCCACTATAGATTTGGGCCACTTTCGGCCTATTGTCATTTTCGGCCTGTTAACGCCGGACATAAACCATGGGCCATATGTGGCCCAACGTCATATCGGGCCCATTAACGGCCCATATAAAAATGACGATAATCTAGCCCGACCGAAGTTTCGGCCTGTTAAAGGCCCGTGTATTAGGTCGGCGCATTTACGGCCCGTCCAAATTTTGGCCTGTCAAATATCCTCATCGTAAATGGGCCACCATTTTAGCCTGCTAAGTCCAGTGGGTTATTTCGCACAATCAGGGCCCAATCTCACTTTCGGTCTATTAAAGGCCCATGTTTTTATGGGCTCGAGATATTTACACCTATAAACGGCCTATTTTTACTGAGGGCCCAAATTATGTTTAGGCCTGTTAAAGGCCCACTATGGGCATAGGCCTACCAGAAAAATTTGAAAGCTTATGCTAATTTAAGCCCAGATATTTTTAGTGGGCTACATGCCAATTTCGGCCCGTAATTGTTTTTAGCCCAATTGGAATGGGCCCGACAAATGTTGGCATGTTGGGCTCCTATGAAGCTTTCGGCCGAATACATTACTAAGATAAACCTACACTATACAAAAATAGCGTTGTAATTACTGCAGCATGTGGCAGCATCATAAATGTTGTATCACAACAAAATAAATTCCAACCATACAACAAAAGGCCTGTTGGCATAAAGTTTACAGTCCTTCCAGATAAAAGCACCATCAGATGTATAGAAGCACAGATCATTTGACCTGAGTGCTAATGTTTCAGGCTGTAGAATCTGATGGAGCAGCACGATCTCCACCTTTTTTCCGCCATTGCTCTTGAACAACGAAGCGAATGTCTGATAGTCTGGTTTCAAAACCATTCATATCTTGACGACATTTCTCAACCACTATTCTTGTTTCCGAAACAACGTCCATTAGGGATTGGACTTGTGTCTGGAGCACAGATATATCACTCTGTCTAGCAGGAAGATTTTGTTCAGTAGGCGATTTGGACGAGGTTACCTTGACAACCAACCCAGAATTACGCAGGAAGGTGCTTTTTGCACTGTTAGTGGAGAGATACTGACGCACTGCAGCAAGAGGTGACATTGTGCCTGTAGTAGCCTCGTCACCTTCAGGTGGTTGTGGCTGTTCAATCATTTGTTCCATAGCTTCCTGAAAGTTTGAACTTGTAGATTAGTGTACCAGATAAGTTACTAATGAGACAAAAACAAACAAAGTAGGTTAAACGTTTATACATAACTTATTTTGGTGAACTACTGTAATACATTAGCATGTATTGTAGTGCCAACTACATAATAAAATCACTTTCGGAACATATGTCCATGTAGCATGCCTACTGTATTGTCTATTTCCTCACATTCGTTGACATCTAAGGATAAAGAGACATGGTTTAAAGTAGGATGAACATAGTATGACATCATTCATATCATGGGCAAACAGATATAAAACAAACAGGCTATTTTATCATTGTGTGCGCACGTGAACATAACAACTAGATTACAGATCAAGACCAAAAGAATATCCTTCATCTCTTTTAAACCATGTAAGGTGAAATGATACGTTAAGACAACTGTGTATAAAAGTGAACAGAGTAACTGACATTGGCTGCAAACCAAGTAGTTAAATGAACACATCACAGTACCAATCAGTTCAAGGCAGGAGGAGTAAGGACTTACAACAGCGGCTTGAACTGGTGTGCTCATGCCCTTCATCTTGCTGGTGTGGCAATCCTTGAAGATTTGCACTGCATTCGGTTCAGGTTCTTTTTGGTCCGCACGGGCTTTCCTCTGTATTTGGAACAAGTCAATATAGATACGATAATATGGCACAAAAAAAGAAGGAAGTAGCAGCTATTTACAAGAGCCTCGCAGTGTGCAATATAGCTACGAGATCCTGTTGTCTGTTGGAATTTCACTTTAGAACGGTTGGTTTTGTTCTTCAAACAGTTAGCCTAGAAGAAGATACACTTGTAAGGCACATACATAAATACAAGTTCAATATGTGGTCTGATCAAATACATATAGCCTACCTGATACTTTGGATCAGACCAGTGTTTAACGAGGGTTGTCCAGTCTTCATCTGTAATATATTCCACTGGAGATGTTTGGGCGATTTCATTGTTAGCCTTGCCTTCAAAGTGAGATTTTCTAAGGTGGTACCGATACTGTCGCAGAGCAGACTGAAAAACATGAGTGCATGCTTGTTTAGTTGCATCATCTTTCGGATCCAACTTGAACCTCATCTGTTGAAAAAAGAATGTGAGTCTTATTAGGAGGAAGCTAGAAAGTATGGGACAGAGCAAGACAATATTACTAATTGCGATGAATAACATTACTTACGGATAAATGGTCAAGGAAGGTGTTAAACTGGGTATTGTCTTTCTCATTCCTGTACTGGATCCACGTTGGGAGGATACGTGCATGACACCTAACGGCAACGGCTGCCTCTGATACTAACTTGGCTGACTCTGTAGCATCACGTGGCCTTTTTAAACCTGCCTCAAAATGGATCTCCATTCTTCCTCCTTTAGATTTTGTTAATCTGTCAAGCATTATCCCTGATGTCTGTTTCCGCTTGCGCCGTGGTGCTAGTTCAACAACGAATATGGAAAGTGTTAGTGTACATCAAACTGTGAGAGTACATATAAAGGAGCATGCAACTGCAACTTGACTCGGTCAGGTACCGTCTTGGTGTTGATGCTCATGAGGTTCATCTGATCTTGCCAAGTCCTGTTGTGTCAGCAGTGCTTCGGAAGTAGTGTTAGGTGTGAAGGCAGCTTGGGAACTGGCCAGTTCCGGAGCAAACGAACGAGTAACTGGTTGAGATGCTGGTACAGTTGAAGCGGATGCTGCAGCTGGTGGAGCAGGTGATACTGTGTTTGTAGATTTAGCCGGTGGACTTGGACCTTCTACTGCACTATAAGTACCAGCAGAATCTCGACGGCAGAACCTTTTCCGTTTCACCCGACGAGTAACAGCACTCCCTACTATATTATTTTCCTTGCTCTTTTTTGACTTTGCCATGTCAAGCTGTACCCACAACACAAAAGAATAAAATCACTCTTCAGAACTCATTGATGCATGATACAGACAAGCAATACTTTGATGTAAGACAACCGTATGAGGATGGAATATGTAAGAAAAACAGGACGGCATGACATATTCACAGCTACGATGTGCAAACTAAGCAGAAGGATTTTCAAGAAAATAGAAGTAATGCAAGCTAGACACCATATGAAAGATGCAACCAATATTACTCTGCCAAGTTAAAAGTGTCTTGTCATAAGTGGCAATTCGAAAAATTAGAAGCAGTACAACGTAGAAATCAATGCAAGATGCAACCACTATCAAACTGCCATGTTAAAAGCGTCCAATCATGAGTGACTGATGCGGGATACACAACAGCAGTACTTTGATGTAAGAACATGGTATGATAGATAGATGCAGTGTATTCTAGACACAGAAAGCCATGTCATATGCACATGTATAACGTATAAACTCAGCAGGTGCAATTTAATCAAAATAGAAGAAATACAGGCTAGACAACATATGCAACATGAAACCAATTATCACACTGTCAACTTAGAGCAAGCACCTGCGATGGTGGAGTATGGGAGATGAACTCATCATGTAGACTTGGGACTTCAACTTCATTAGCAGTAGCAGTGGCAAATCTAGAGAGTCTCTGTTTGCGTCGGTGCGGAGGACCACCAACATCCCCTAACTTACTCTTTTCCTTCCTATTTTCTGATATTGCCTTATGAAGTCAAAACCACAAGAAGATGAATAAAATTAGCTCTGCATAACTGGTTGATGCATGATACAGACGAACACTACTTTGATGTAAGGCAAGCGCAGGATAGGAGGATGGAATATATACAAAAAAAGACAGCGTTTCATATTCACACGTACGATAGGAGGATGGAATATGTATGAAAAAACAGTAAGCGGAAGGCATTTCAACAAAATTAGAAGAAATGAAAGCTAGGCACCATATGAACATGCAACCAATATCACTCTATCAGGTAAAAAGTGTCTCGTCGTAAGTGCCATTTCAAGAAATTAGAAGCAGTACAAGCTAGAAGACAATGCAAGATGCAACCTACATCACAGTCCCAAGTTAAATGTGTCTTATGGGTAAGTGATCGTTGCAGGTATAAGTTGTAAGCTACGCAGATGCAATTCAACATAATCAGAAGCAATACAAACTAGACATCATACGGAAAACGCAACCACGTATAACAGTTCCAAGTAAGAGCAAGCACCTGTGATGGTGGAGTAGGGGAGATGTGCTCATCATGTACACGTATGTTCTAGAAACAGGAACACGTGTCATATTCACAGGCATTATGTGTAAAGTAAGCAGATGCAATTCAAGTTAGAAGCAATACAAGCTAGACATCATACGCAACATGCAACCACATATAATAGTGTCAAGTTAGAGCAAGCACCTGTGATGGTGGAGTAGGGGAGATGTGCTCATCATCTACACAGCTACGTTGACTGTCCAGCCTTGTGTTGTCTTGCGAATCTTGTTGGGAGGATGGCGGAGTAGAATCTGTAGAGACCCCCTATTTGAGTTGCTCCGAAGGACCACCATCATCCACTGCCGGACTAATTTCCTTCAGCTGTAATGATTTTGCATTGTGAAGTCAAACCGATAAGAAAAAGGAATAAAATTCGCTCTTCAGAACTCATTCATGCATGATACTGACGAACACTACTCGGATGAAAGGCAAACACATGATGCGAGGATGGAATATGTATGAAAAACAGGATGGTGTGACATATTCACACCTATGATGTGGTAACTAAGCAGAAGGCATTTCAACAAATTAGAAGCACTGCAAGCTAGACACCATATGAAAGATGCAACCAATATCACTCTGCCAAGTTCAAACTGTATGGCGTTTCAACAAATTAGAAGCAGTACATGCTAGAAATCATATGCAAGACACAACCAATATCACAGTGGCGACTTAAAGGTGCCTTATCATAAGTGACTGATGCGGGATATGCAAGAATAGTAGTCTGATGTAGAAACAGGAACACATTTCATATTCACAGGCATTATGTGTAAAGTAAGCAGATGCAATTCAACAAAGTTAGAAGCAATACAAGCTAGACATCATACGCAACATGCAACCACATATAATAGTGCCAAGTTAGAGCAAGCACCTGTGATGGTGGAGTAGGGGAGATGTGCTCATCATCTACACAGCTACGTTGACTGTCTAGCCTTGCGTTGTCTTGCGAATCTTGTTGGGAGGATGGCGGAGTAGAATCTGTAGAGAACCTCCGTTTCAGTTGCTCGGAAGGACCACCATCATCCAATGCCTTGCCAATTTCCTTCAGCTTTATTGATTTTGCATTGTGAGGTCATACCGACAAGAAAAAGGAATATCATTCGCTCTTCAGAACTCATTCATGCATGATACTGACGAACACTACTCTGATGAAAGGCAAAGTCATGATACGAGGATGGAATATGTACGAAAAAATGGACGGCTTGACATATTCACACCTATGATGTGGTAACTAAGCAGAAGGCACTTCAACAAATTAGAAACACTGCAAGACACCATATTGAATGTGCAATCAATATCACTCTGCCAAGTTAAAACTGTCTCGTCATAGGTGGCATTCATCAAACTAGAAGCAACACATGCTAGAAATCATATTCAAGACACAAACCAATATCACACTGCCAACTTAAAGGTGTCCCATCATAAGTGCCTGATGCAGGATACACAAGAAGAGTAGTTTCACGTAAGAACATGGTGTGATAGACAGATATAGTATGTACCAAAAACAGGAAAGCGTGTCATATTCACATGTATCATGTGTAAGCTAAGCAGATGCAGTTTACACTAATTAGGAGCAATACGAGCTAGACAGCATATGCAACATGCAACCAGATATCACACTGCCAAGTTAGAGCAAGCACCTTGGATGGTGGAGTAGGGGAGCGGAGACTTGGACCTTGTAATGCACTATCAGTACAAGGAGAATCGGTATAGATGCTTCGTTTACGTTGCTGCAGAGGACCACCATCATCGCCTTCCTTACTCTTTTCCTTCCTCTTTCTTGATTTTGCCTTGTCAAGTCAAACCCACAAGAAAAAGGAATAAAATTTGCTCTTCAGAACTCATTGATGCATGATACCGACGAACACTACTTTCATGTAAGGCAGCCGCATGAAAGGAGGATGGAATATGTATGAAAAACAGGATGTCGTGACATATTGACATGTATGATGTATAAAGTGTAAACTAAGCACAAGGTGCTTGAACTTGTTAGAATCGATGCAAGCTAGAAACCATATGAAAGATGAAACCAATATCACTCTGCCAAATTAAAAGGGTGCCCTAACAAATGTATTTGACCAAATTAGAAGCAATACATGGCAACAGGCTAGAAATAATATGCAATATGCAACGAATAAAGGTGACTCATCGTAAGTGATTGATGCAGGATACAGAAGAGAGGTAGTTTCATGTAAGAACAAGGTTAACACATAGATGTAGTGTGTACCAAAAATAGGAAGGCATGTCATATTCACAGGTATAGTGTGTAAACTAAGCAGATGCAATTTACCCTAATTAGAAGCATTACAAGCTAGACACCGTATGCAACATGCAACCACATATCACACTGCGAAGTTGGAGCAAGCACCTGTGATGGTGGTGTAGGGGAAGTGTGTCTTCAGGTACAGAGCAACGTTCAATATCTTCATTTAGGCTTGTTGTTTCTTGAGAATCATGTGGAGAGGATGAAATTGCATTCTTTATAAGAGTATTGCATCTCATATTAACCCACGCGCGTGACTGTCTCATCATAAGCGATAGACGCAGGATACACAAGAACAGTAGTTTGATGTAAGAACATGGTGTGATAGGCAGATGTAGTATGTACCAAAAACAGGAAGGCGTGTCATATTCACATGTATAATGTGTAAGCTAAGGAGATGCAATTTAACAAATTAGGAGCATTGATGAGGGATACACAAGAAAAGTAGTTTGATGTAAGAACATGGTTAATAGAAAGACGTAGTATGTACCAAAAACAGGAAGGCATGTCATATTCACAGGTATAATGTGTTAACTAAGCAGATGCAATTTACCCTAATTAGAAGCATTACAAGGTAGACACCATATGCAACATGCAACCACATATCACACTGCCAAGTAAGAGCAAGCACCTGCGATGGTGGTGTGGGGGAATTGCGGTGATCAACTAGAGAGCTACGTTGACTATCTTCATTTAGCCTTGCTGTTTCTTGAGAATCATGTGGGGAGGATGACACTGCACTCTTTAAACGAGTAGGGCGTCTCACAGTAACCCACCCGGGTGACTGTCTCATCATAAGTGATTGACGAGGGATACAAAAGAGCATTAGTTTGATGTACGAACATGGTTAATAGACATATGTAGTATGTATCAAAAACAGGAAGGCATGTCATTATCAAAGGTATAATGTGTAAAGTAAGCAGATGCAATTTAACCAAATTGGAAGCAATACAAGCTAGACACCATATGCAACATGCAACCACATTTGACAGCGCGAAGTTAAAGCAAGCACCTGGGATGGTTGTGTGTGGCAATTGAGATCATCAACTGCAGAGCTACGTTTACTGTCTCCAACTGCTGACACTGCACCCATTAGAGCGCTGAAACGCTTAGTGCTTATCTTTGAATTACACTGGAGCGACTTCTGTCTTTTCTTTTTTTGCATTCATCGACACTGCTTCGGAGTCTGAAATACCCATGCATAAAAAAACAATAGTGTGAGTATGGGTGAAGTGTGTGCACAATTAGTACAGTGTAAAGGTAGCAGATAGCAGGTCGGTGAGAAATAAATGACGGGAGACATATGATAGCTCTACAACATGCATGGCACACTCAATTACTACAGGATTCTATGAAAATAACAGTCGACTGAAAGCAAATAGGTCAGTCCATTTTTTCTGCACCGTCCGATGTACAAAGAACGGGCAGATCGCCTTCATCTACCTCCAGCCAGTCAGTGTTGACGATCTTCCTCGAAACGCCAGCGACCATCAGCCCAGTATTCCTCCCCTGCCTGCGGCCTCCCCTCGACCTCACCGCACCACCGTGCTTGGCACCACCCCCAGCCATCCATTCAAGCCCCGCCGAACTCTAGATTGGGCGCAAGCAGCTCCTGCACCCCACACCCTTATGATAGACACCGATGCGCCGCTTCCCCGGGGAACAGGCGGACTAGGTGCTCCGCGCGCCTAAGTGGGTGCTGCTTCTTTTAATTGCGGTTCGACTGACCCTGAATTGAAATCCAGGCAGGCTACTGACCTCTAGCAAAGGTGAAATAGTAAAAGGGAGGAAACCTTGTGCATTTAGTATCACGAAGAAGATGCAGTAAGAAGCGCTCAACTAGTTTCTTTTGTGGGATGAATACGGTGTGAGCGGAGACGTAAGATTTGCATGAATAAGAGAAGAGGAGTACCTCTTTCTGCTGGCAGTGTTGTGTCCTCCTTCTGTTTTTCCGACGATCTTGTTGTTCGCCGGAAACCAAAAGTTGTGGAGGACAGTGCAGCCTTGGACGAACCCATGGCCAAGTTGTTCAGTGTGGTGTGGTGGCCGTCTGTTGGTGGTGGGGAAGCAGATCCGAGGCGGCGAACGACAGCGTAGCAGGAACAGCTCCCGTGCGGTGGACGGTTGCGACAGTGGAGCCGCAGCAGTGAGGCGCAGGACGGCGTGGTCGGAGTGGTTCTGGTACGGCGCACGTCGGCGTCGGCATCGTGGAGGCAGCTCTGCCTCGGTTTCAGCTGCTAAGTCCTTGAGGGCGTTGCGGTTGCGGTTGTGTTGGACGACAACGTCGGGGTACCGGCTCCAGCGTGATGGAGGAGGGCGGCGGTGGATTGGCTGCTATGGGTTGGAGGACGGAGGAGGCTGAGGTTTCACGGCTTGTGGAGAGGGCGTTTTCGCGCCCACAGAGTATGAATGGGGAAACGGAGGGAGGCGGGGAAATAAGGGGGGACAATGTTTCGGTTTGAGGCGCGCTTGTTTGAAATTTAGGGAAAGTTACAAACTTTGCCCCCATCTAAAATTTCGGACATATTGCGGGTTGGGTGTAGGACAGTCATGCCAGGTGTCCCAAATGTGGGCGGGATAGATTTCGGCCGAGCGGATGGGTGTTTAGGCACCCAAGGCATATGAATGCTTCTCGGAGGCGGTTGAGACTGGCGTCTTGGTGAAGTTACAAACCTACCCCGGTTTAGACCTTTGGACATCGGGCTGATAGGCTACACGGGCCAGAGTCAGGACAGTAATTTTGAACCACCAAACCATTAGTCTCGCGCGGTTTCGGGTGACCAGAGGCCTATTTGGTGCTTCGTTCAATATTTGGGAGCAGAAGCATTAACGTTTTCGGTACTCTTGAATTGAACTTTCAGGATTTGTCAAACTTCACAAATCTTTACTCTTGAAAATCCTAAAGCTACGATTATTTTGGAATGGAGGGGGTACATTTTAATATACATTGTACATGAGTATATATTAAAAAATATGCAACTTACCTCAGTTCACGCATGGTTCGAGATATAATCTCCTTGGCTGCAAAAAAAGTTAGATATGCGTATGAATATATATAGCATGTTCAAACTCACAACAAAGATTGATGTCCCCTTTAACATCTGATTTACAAATGCCATTATCTCGGGTTCAAATAGATGAATGCACTTCCTATGAATTCGAATCTTCGAAACCCCCTTTTATGTTGAATTCGACATGTATTTTATTTCATAGCTAGCAATTTGGAATGTATCCAAGCAAGTGACAAATGTATAAAGTGCTTCACACTAACAACATGGAGTGCACTAATTAATGTTTATATATGAATTGCAAAAGCATCCATTGCCTGTATTTCAAATCGCTCTCACTCTATGGATCGATAACATGAAATAAACACATGCACATGCTAGAATTCAATAAAGTATGGGTGTCTGATAGAACCATTTTCGTCCATACGCAATTCTTCAAAATTCATGATATCATCCAAAAATAATAATGCCATTTATATTTTAATTTAATGCGTAGAACCGCCTTTTACACGTAGATGCACTATGCCTCGCCCCGTTCTCACAAACGTGTTATATCTATCTCTCTATCTAATGCATAAGTGCACACACTTTATATGCATCGGCATTTCTCTTCTACACATGCTCACAATCTCTCTCAGGGTGTCGGGGTGTCTCACGCACATGCTCTCTATGTTTCTCTCTCTCTCTCTCTCTTTCTGACTACTATGTACCACTCTTTTCACTAATCTCAATTGGAAAACACTATTTCTCTCACATGCATATATACACATGCACGGTCTCTACTAGCCCTCTATACGTACATATATGTGCCTACGTGTCTCCCGCACGCACATTATCTTTAGGCCTCTCTCGCACACATTGCCCCCCCCCCGACACACCTATCTAATAGTAGTTGGCAGATATGATTTCATCATATCATTCGGTAGGATATCCCTGGCTGTTAGGCTGGATGGTAATATGAGGCCAAGTTCTACCCTAGTTCGGATCGGACCCTTGCAGTTGAAGAAAGAGCCCACTCCTGGTACTGTATATTAGTGATAGGGGTGTGTACAAAGTACACGTGAATACCAGGCATTGTGCGTGTGTGTATATTATCAACGAACTAGCCCCCAAGCTTGTATAACATACTAAGGGCCTAGGGTTACAAATCATATATAGTCGGCTTATCATCAGTGGGGATAGAGTCCTCCGCGACTCTGGTAGCTTTCTGTTGTACGCCGAGTCCTCCACATGGGTCTCCGTATAACACGTCTCGGTCCAACCTATATGTGGTGTAGGATGGAACCAACCCATGAGTCTTCATGTTGACCCACCACAACTAGAAATGATGTGCCCACCACACCACACACGCAATCGGCCACTAAGAAAATAAGCATATACAATAGTACAATGGTATCTAGCTCATGATATGTCTCCATATTTTGTTGATGACACTGGTGGACTTTGCATTTGATGCGTGCTCCGTATTTTGTTGACGACACTTATGGTCATTGTATTTGAAGCGAAAGCACGATATGGTCACTGGACTTCAGAATAAGCTCATCACGGTCACCACATACATTTTGTCGTGCTAACCAACATGTGGTTGGATGGTTAGAGGACAGTGGTTTCTCGAGCCCACCAAGGTTAAAGTCCCGGTGCTCGCATTTATCTTGTGTTAATTTCAGTATTTTCCGGCGATGTACGTTCAATGGGAGAAGACGTTCCACTCGACTACGAGGAACCTATGGTGACTTCGTAAAATCTCAAGATCATATATGCTGGCCCACTCTCTCGAAGGTGCTCATAGGGGTAGGGTTTGCGTCTGTGCGCTTATAGCGGTGAGTGCTTGCGCGTATATATGAGCCCTTGCGTCTGTACCGTGTTAAACAAATACATGTCATGATTATATTGTCACTGGCTCACCCGTACAACTCCGTATTTTGTTGATGACACGATCAATTGACCAGTCAAACGGCACAACTAGTGTTGCACCATCGGGGCACGTAACCATGGGGCCCACCTGTCAGCCCGTATATGAAAGAAAGAAATGGTAGTTTGAGTCTGTAATGTGTTAATAAAATAGGAGTACATTTTAGGGTGATCATACAGTCACTGGGTCACCATACAGCTCCGTAATTTGTTGATAACACGATCAATTGACCAGTCAAATGGTCCACATTCAGCAGCGCACATTACCATAGGGCCCACCCGTCAGCGCGTATATGAAGGACAGAAATGGTAATAAACTAGTGGTCGGTGGGTATTCGAAGTCGTGAGACCTCTGGTTGGCAGTCACCGGCGGTTGGGGGCGTTCATTGGGCGGTGGGGTGGGGATCCCCGGAGAAAAAGCTCGTCGCGGGGGGGGGGAGGGGGCTAGAGGGATGGCCGGTGCAGCGGCGGACCGGTGGTGGGGAGTCGTTTCGGGGAGGGCCGACCGGCCGGCGGCGGAGGCGGGCGGTTCGGCCGGTGGTGGCTGGAGGCTCAGGGGGGTGGAGTTTGATGATAAATTGGAGGCCCTTGATTTCGTATCCAACGGCTGGAAAATCTAATGACCAGAGATGAAAAGGTCAGTCGACTGACATGTAGCCTCACCCCACACGTACACATGCACGCATCCAAGACATGCATGCATGTAGGCGTGCAACACTGACACGTACACATAACGTACACATGCACGCATGCTGGCGTGCAACACGGACACGTCTAGATGCACTCACGAACACACGCACGTATGCACCCATGCATGCAACACTGAAACGCACCCTTGCACACACGCAACACTCGCACGCCTGCATGCACACAGCACATGATGCAAGACACACACTCAACCTATACGTGCATGCACCCTTTGTTAAGGATGTGGATCGTTACGGGTATTAATCAATCTTATCTGTGATAAGCAGAACATTGATGTTTGCATCGGTATTTATGAATCACAACGTATCGAACGGGATATCAACATAGTAGGCTTAACTACATGAAAAAATGACGTCACACTCAATGAACAATCATCGGTTTATGAAATGCCCGCTTCTGACCGCCCTGGCCCACCAAAGGTTCCTCTGTTGTGCGCTGCCTGCGTTGGGTCACTGACATGCAGGCCATGCACCCAAAGAGCCCGCACGTCAATGGACGAACGGCGCGGTGTCCTAGGTCAGAGTCGAGGGCGCCACTCGCGGCACACCCGGCTGAACACGCCTCCGTGCCGCATTCAAACGCCTCCATGAAACCCGCCCGTGTGGAAGCCGAGAAACCCACTCTGGACACATATCCGTTCATGACCGGGCCAGCGTTAAACGCAACGCCGGCCGAGCTCCTCCCGTCCGCTGTCTATTTAATCTCCTATTTAAACGAGGCCAAACGCCGGCCAAGAATCACACACCTCCACCGATCCCCTATCTCCTCCACCATTTTGTCCACTCTTACAATGGCTTACGAAGAGTAGTTATTCCGCATCCAAGCCGGCTGGGTAGCCTGCCGGATACGAGCTATGCAGCTCGCTGATCCACCTCCCTCCCCTCGCCCGACGGAGCCAGATGCCGCCCCAAGCCGGTGCGCAGTTCAGCAACTCGCTGCTCCATCCAGCTCGACGAGGAGCGACTCACGGGCGTCGTTGTTGCCGTCCATGCCGCCGCCTCGTACCGCGTCTCCCGTTTCTGTGGCCGAGACTCCCATGCCGGCGGCCGCGCCATGCAAGCAGCGACAGAAGCCGGGTGCGCGGAGAGATACGAGTCGGTGGCCAGCGCCTCCGCGTCCGCCACCATCATCGAGGAGAAGTAGAACACGGGAGGCCGCCGCCGCTTGGGTTCCATGAAGGCCACCGCGGAGGCGACGCCGGCGTACACAACATGTGTCTTACCGGATCCTTTTGTTGCGAGGACCTTTGTCGACCTCGCATGGGCTCCACAGAAGAGGGGAATGTTAGGATGAGCTCGAGCCGGTGCCGGCCATGACGAAGTAGTGGCCGGTGATGAACTCGAACCGGTGCCGGCCACCATCATCTTCGGCACCAGCCAATGATATCAGTTGGGCAGTGGGGAAGCGAGCCGTCCTTTGCGCTGAAGCATATACCTCCGGGGCTCCCGGTAGTCCGGTGATCGTGCTGCCGGACATGAGGAACACAAATCGATCGGCGGGCGACCATTTAGGCCAGGTATTATATACCTATGCTGTCCAGAACTAGCACCGCGTAGTTCATTTGAATGTAATGAAATCCGTCATGTTTGTGTGAGAATCCGGTATTTTATATGATTTCCGTCGTTGTTTATATGAAATATCAGTTTGTCTACGTGTTTGCGTGAATTTCGTCCGGTTGGTTGAATTGATGTCATAATGTGTGCGGCTATGGTTGGATGGCGTAATTTGCGGGTCACCGATTGGTCTGCGGGCAGCTCAGGCGGTGTTGTGGGACAAAAAACATAGCTCATGCGAGCTCGTCTCCAATGTGCGTGCTGGAGGATGCATGACAGCATGAGCACCCGAGCCATTCCTCGTTCATCGGTGGCAAAGGTAGCGGTGGACAAAAGGGTCGCCAATATTTTGGCTACCCCGGGCAAGATCCAAATAGCCCCTCCCAACAGATTCAAATCCCTCGTTTGCCGTGGAATTTTGCCATGTGTTGTTTTCATGGACTAGCAAGATGCCCGTGCATTGCACGGAACATCAAGATGCATTTTTTACAAACTCCCGCATGCATGCAAGGGATAATTAATGTCCTCCTTTGCTAGTACCACGAGGCAAACACCATTAATATTGCATCGATTAGTGTTAGTGGCCTTGTATATCTGCAAATTGTAATTTTGATAGTGGCCCCTTGTATATAAAAATGGAGGGAGAAATATGAGAGATAAGGTGAGGAGGAGTGGGGCCTGGTGCCGTGGTGGTGACTGGTGGTCGGACTGGGCGGAGGCATGGGGATGGACGACGCATTATGTCCAGGTTTGTATCTCTCTCACACACACCCACGTAGGTGGGGGGCGTGCACGAAGAGAAGAGGTGCACGCACGGCCCACGTACTCCCGTCACTTTCCCAACCACACCCGCGCGGGTACACGGTGGAGCTCATTTCTGTACGAAAAAGGCAGCCCACGTGGTAATTTGGCACGTGTACTGGTTGTCCACTTGGTGGAGGGAGGATTGTCTACCACAGGTGAACAAACAAATTGCGACTTCACGCGTTATGTTAAATTAAAAAAAGAGGCAAACCATGTGGGGCCTACCTTAGAGGCAAGGCTCTATACACTGGAGTATACTTTTGATGTGTCCCGTCAACTCACAGAATGAGGAGAAGCTTGCCTAGTACGTCGTCTCCCCCGCCCACGGGCGCGGTGGCTCACAGATGAATGCATGAATGACCACTAAATTTCCATGAACTTGTACATGCATTGGTTAGTTTCCTCTTGACACTGCTTGCGTCGGGTGATCTAACGTACCTCGAAATCCAACATGTAATGGTACTACTACTAGTATAGTAGAATTGAGACTTATCAAACGGAAAAACGAATGTTTTTTAGATGAGCCCTATAAACCCTAGTGGGTACGTATTCCGTAAAAACGGATTTTTCCAAAACTAAGTCGCTCCCTTCATGAATTCTGTAGTATACTCCGTCGATGCTCCCTTTCATGAATTCTGTACTTCCTATCGCCGACATGTGTGACATATAGCAACCGGGTCGATGTGTCAAGCACCAAATAACAGTGCAGAATAGTAGGGGGACGCACCCCACTCGTACCCGCCCAGTAGTAGTAATGAGCAATGAGACGTCAAATCACAATGCCGCACCTTCCCAGACGGACGAAGCAACCATTATTTCACACTTCGGTTCGACATCATCTCAAACCATGTACTAGTATTGCTTCTGCCTCAAGAGGGACACGCGCATCGCCTTGGTACATCATGACACGTGGGACCGCATGACAGGCCATGCTCCCCCGCCGATCGCTCGGTAAAATCACCTCATTTTTACTATACTTCCTCCGGATCGGTTTACTACATGGCATGCACGTTGTTCTAGGTTGAGAATTTAACTGGCTATATATATATATATATGTGTGTGTGTGTGTGTGTGTGATGAACAGTACGCTAGCCTTTTAAAAAAATGTATACTTTTGTACAGTAGTTCTATCGATGGATTGCGCCATGGAGCAAAAATTGAAATTTTAAAAAAAAGGTGGTACATATAGAGAGCGCTCGTCACCAAATTATGCATATAGTACTATTAAAAAAGCTAGTACGTGCTTAATTGGGGTGCTAAATTCTATTAAATAAATACTAGTACTAGTATGTACATACTGAAGAGTTAAAGTAACGAGAAGAAACATAACATAGTTCTGCTGGGGGGCTCAGCACAACACACCCCTCAAATTAAACTAAGCACACCTGAAATTAAACTATGCAACTAATCCGGTAGACACTGCATTAGAAGTTTAGAACCACCATGAGCAACGACACTGCCACCTTACTCAGAGTCCTCGTCCACGTCCTCGACTTCGTCCTTGTCCCTCTTCCTCTTGGCCGATACTTCATTGCTTGAACCGCCAACTTCGTTGTTGCTCTTCATCCAACCCTTGTAGATCTTGAAACAAAGGTAGCCATCCATTGCATCGTACTAGATGTGGTCTATATCTAGTACATTCCGCTGCCATGCATGACGATGAAACATGTATGGAGGTTTCTCCAGTTTACCGTGCGAAGGATGAACCATGGCTCCTGCCAGGGTCAGCATTGAAGGCTGACGAGAGGGCACCAGCTGATTCTTCTAGAGGTCGAAGGGGTAGCCTACAACGAGGCCTATCTGACCCAGGACTTCTTTGTCGTTCTTAAAGTCTACAGTAACGAATTTCACTGTTTTGTCCTCGAGGAAGTTCTTAAAATCCTGGCACTCAACATCGGCATGGCATATGTGGTAGACCAAGCAAATGTTATGTATGCAAACCTGGATCACGGCGGGCTTCTTCCTCTCTTCGTCCTTTAGATCCTTCTCTTGTCCCACGACTGTGGTGTACTCAACATCTAGCCCAGCGACCCACTCATCATGTGAGTTTTCGAATATGCGTCTGAAGCGAGAAAGGCATCCTTTCACCGTCGCGGAAGTACGGGTGTAGATGACGTCGAACTCATCGCCGATGATGGTTCTAACCTTGTACTCACCGCCGATCAGGGAGATTTGGGACGCCATGGATTTGAGAGGAGGGTTAGGATTAGTGGAACTGCCATAATGTGAATGTACGGGACGACTAGGAGCGAACCGCCATAGTATTAAAGGACGTGCGGGGACGAGTAGGAACGAACTGCCAGCGTGCGAACGGCAGGGTAGTGGCTTTCCATTCTCCCATGATACGGGCTTCCGAGAGCCCTTGGATCTGAGATCGAACGGTTGCATGGCGTGATTCTAGACCTATGGGTGAATATCCTACCCTGGAGGGTTATTCTGCAAATTTTCAGCAACTTAGCATGCGACCGTTTGATCTTAGATCCAAGGGCTGCCAGCAGCCTGTATCATGGCCGCGCCTACCACGACCGTCGCGTTGCTCGCGCGGTCGCGCCCTTGGAGATTTAACATGGTGCATTAGGCTATCTGATGTTGGCATGTCATACATAGTCATCACTTAGTCAATCATACTACAACAAGGTTGGCTATAAGGTTGGCTATAAGTGTATTTTTTTACTCCTTTCTATCTCTTTCTTCGTACTCCCTCCATCCCATAATATAAGAACGTTTTTGACACTAGTGTAGTGTCAAAAACGTTCTTATAATGGGACACAGGGAGTACTAGTATTTATTGCATTTGCCAAGGAGTGACCTCTTCCAATGAAATGGTGTTGCTAAGTTTGCTTCATTTAATTAGCTGTAGACTCAAAATTGTCTTTTCACCTAGGTACACGCGCTTAGCACCGTTTCTTCCTTGGGTCACCAAACTAGTCTCTCTCTTCTTGATTAACTTGCCACATCAGACTTTATGCCTATGTGGCAAGCTTAAGCACCTGTAGGAGCAAGTAAGTACAATAGTGTGCTTTACATGTCATTTTTGCATATGTGGAGGAAAGAGAGGCAAGGAAAAAGTGGAGAAGTGGGCTCTCATGCAAGAGCCAGCCTCTACTACATGGTGGAGCATTGGGAGAGGCACCTGTATGGAGGTGGTCAGGAATCGGGAGACTCACGCCGGTCGTAGCGCCGCAGTTAAAATGATAATGGCAAGTAAAATCACAGGGCCCCACTTGTCCAGCAGTAACTCGCTGTCAAATCACACAGCCCTACATTTGCAGCAGCCTACTCCCTCGTCTTCTCGCGTCTCTGTCGAACCGACTAGGTGGAACTGCCCCGCCTACCGCGCAGGAAAAGCCCCGCCCTCGACTTTTAAATACAACTACTCCCTCTGTCTAGGTGAGTAAGTCATCTTACGAAAACCAAATAATCCCAAAATACTAAGGCATGGTGCATTAACTTCTACCTCGTTTCTTGTTTCTTCACATATCAACCAATAAGAATCCAATGATATACTTTTGTGACATAGTAACTCATATTTAGTTAGTCAAATGGATGACCTAGAACTATGTGCAGGCCCTATAAACCGAGATGCCTACAAATAAAAAACCGAGACGGAGAGGGTAGTTCAGGACGTATCTTTTTAGATCAATATAGTCGGGATTCACCAAGCAGCAAAACCAAGTGGTAGGCTGCTCCTGTCGTGTTGGCGTAGCAACTCAAGCAGGGTCAGTCTACACACGAAATGGCGACACACTTAACAGGACCCCTTTGGCAGACATGTGGCTCATCCACCGTCTTGTTCCACGTGCGATGCACCAAATTACAGTTCAGAGCAGCGGTTGGAATTGGAGGCACCCCGATCGTAGCACCGCAGTAGTAGAAAATGAGCGATGAGGGGTCAAATCACAAAGCCCCACCTTTCCCGCATTAAGCTGGACAGACGAAGCAACCATCATTTCACTCTAGCGTGCAAGAGCATAAAGAAAAGAGAAAATAATAATGTGTGCGGCAGCTACCTAGGGCACCCTTGGGTAGGGGTCTCCACTACAGATCCTTTTTTTTTTGAAAGCGCCTCCACTACAAATCGGCTTCTCCCTCGTCCTCTTGAAGAAAACCGATGATGAGTGCGGCGGTAGCGTTTGTAGGAGTACTACGGCATGCGGGGCCATGTTGTAGTAAATGGGTTCGAGTCGATGCCTTAAATATGTGTGGGACGCTTGGTTTTACGGGAGCGAGGCAGCATTTTGGGTTCGGGGACCAGTGGAGATATAGCACGTACAAAAAAATGTGGACGTAGGTTCGACCGAAAGGAAATGATGCATGGGCCCTGCATTTTGATATACCCAGGGCCGCGTGAAATTTGCTACTCTGCTCAAAACTAGTAAGGTACACATGTATTGAACGCATGAGATTTTGAAACCAAATTATGAATAAATACACACTATAGCATGTAAAGCTTTGAGTCATATATGCATGATGTAGATGTTCGTTTAGTTCTTATAGTTCATCCCATTCAAAATCAATTAGTTTTATAAAAATGTTAAGATTCATGGGGTTGTGCATTGTAAATCATAAAGTAAAAAACAAATAATGGCAATTCATTTAGAAAAAAATAATCAATTATACAGAAGATTCTAGAACAAAGGAGAAGTGCTTGTGTTTTGAGGTTTGTGCATTATGCTTAAGTTCAACCATGGAGTCTTCTAAATTGTACATGTGGCAGATCTGGTGGAATGTTGATGATATCCAACGGCCAGTAGTGCTCGGATTTGCCCACACGTCACACACTTATATTATTACTCTTGCGGCGAACGTTCTTTGGGCATAGTATATATTGTACTCTCACGAAGAGAAGTGGTGCACGCACGCACTAGTTCTCTCACACCCACTCGCGGGTACATGTAGGAGCGCATTTTTTTGAAGCCGGTACAACAAAATCACTCCACTATATATAAAAGCAGGAAGCCTTAGCACTTGCTTTACTAGGGTTCCTCTCGTTCACTCTCTCATGCTCTCCAGATCTAAGCAAGACATAGGTGGCCACACTCTCTCTCAGCTCACAACTGGTCACAAATCCGGCCGGACAACCTTGACCGGGGCAGGGGGTGTAGGTGCATCATTCACGCTATCATCGGCGGCGAGGGAGGAGACCAATGGCTGCCCGCGCGTCCCGATCGGCGGCCGTGCCGTTCTCTCTGAGAGAGCGCCGGCTCGGGAGGGCCTCCGACCCCTTCTTCCTCCCTGCGGTATTGTGGCCAAGATGCAGCCTCTCGACACCGTCTTTGCCACATGCTGACAACCCTCAGGTATATATTCCTTTGAAACCTGCCTTGCTCTACTGCCCTAGCTCTTCCCCCTTCGTGTGGATCATTTTCTACTTCCGTCCACTGTTCCAAAGCCACCTAGACTTCTACTATTATTAAAGTAAAGCTATTTCATATAGTCAACTCAAAGCGTTGGTTCAAACAGGGAAGAAAGTGGGAAAGCTGTAGCATGAATCTAGGGCTTGGTTCTAAGAGGAAACGGGGGAAAGTAGTAATATTTTTCACTGTTTAAATAACCGTATTTCGTATTTGCGCAAACAGGGATGTCTGTCTCCATATCGTTTCGAGATGTCTGTCTCCGTATCATTTCTATCCGCGCAATCAAAAGCACACACCTCAGTTTTAGTACAACTGTGCAAAATGAGATGGCTATCCCTCGTTGCCGTCATCTAACCTACCGTCTTCAAGGTATCCCTACATTGGTAGTAACTAAGGTAGAATGACCAACACAATCTAAAAGAAGCTGATTCGTACGATTTACTTGCTGATTGCAGTGCGGGGACGAGCGAAAACAACTGCATTCTAGTCCGGAATGCACTTTCTACCAGTTCATCCATGGACCGAGGACTAGCTGGCACGGCTGCACGGTGCTTTTTTGGACAGGTGCACGAACAAAAGGCATTGTGGTCTGCTTATTTCTGCAAATAGCGGTGCTTAAATTTAGTGGAATGCACAAGAATTTCACCTAGTCAGTACACTGCATGGTTCAGATCAGCATTCCAGCTGAGACGACAATTATAATTGGTTATTCCGGAATGAGAGAACCTAACCCTGGATGGTGGCAACAAGAAAAAACCAGAGTGAACTCCAGGAAATTTAAGCCTGCCGGGAGGCCCTTTGCTCAGAGAAGCCTTGCTTGTTTTTTCCTGATTTGTAAACCTTCTCACAACTTTGTCTTTTGCTGTGAACTAGTATATGTTTGTTATGTTCTATGAATCATTGAGATGTATAAAACTTCTTAACTTATGCTTTTCAAGATTTTTATGAAGACGAGTTTAATGTGAGTATTCCACATGAGCGTTGGACTAGCATTGAACGTTTGGAATTTATTGCATTGTGGCCTCAATTAACTGCATGAACCACTCTCACAAGATACATAGTTGCTTATATGTCAGACAGCAGATTGTTGATTGTTAGATGGTCGATAGCCTAGTGTTGAAGCGGGCTGAGCCAATGTGCCGTGTTTTACACAACTGCTTACAAGTGGGGTAGCACCAACAGTGTTTACAAGTACTTATGTATACGTCGGCGCACGGTTCTCGAACGAGTGCTCTATTTCATCAAAGGACACACTGCTCATATGATAAACCGTGACAACTTATGTCTTACCATGCCATATTCATGAAAAAACTAGTGAGGACGCATCTGTTTCGGCAACAATTACGATGGTTCTCACATGATTCACGGGCACACAAAAGTAGCAGCAGTTCCCATAGACGGATTCAAACAGAGTACTAGCCGTAGAGGGGTCGATAACAGGCAAGGTTCAGATAATTAGACACAATCCAAACTACTATTAAACACTGGGCAACTATTTCATGCCTCGATCTAATTTGGGCTGGACACAAGACGGACCTTGTATGAACATCATTGAGGACGTCCCGCAGCAGCTCAATCCTGTGAACCTTCATGAAGACAACCTTGTAGCCTTGCCACTGATAAACTTGTTTGTGGAGGCATGCCATGTCATCTTCCTGTGTAAGCTTGATAAGAACAGTATGCCTCAAAAACGAAGGAGTAGCTTTGAACTTCTTGTGCTTCAGTACACCTTGGACAACACGCCTGACAACAGTGAGCCTGGAATACACCTCTTCATTGGTATAACCGCAAATGGCTTCCAGGATCCAACAGCCTAAGAACTCTGTTTTCCCAGTGCGTATATTCAGGTCGTCCGCCTCATAGCGACTGACATGCACAACCACCCAATCCTTGTCTGCATCAGGGCTCTAATTGAAACAGAAACAAATTCTAAATTACTTTTCAGTATAAGAAACACAAGTTATTTAAACCACTATGTATAGCATGGCATCGAAGCTAATAAAAATTTGCATTATTAATCACCACATACTTCCTTTTCTAAAAGAATCACCACATGCTTAGATGAAAAACCACAATCGAGATTGGCAAAGAAGGAAATCACGTTGGGCAGCTCAGCGGGGGGGACACATCCTCGAAGGGGGAAAACTGCTCCTGCAGTGCCACGGGGGCTATTACCTCAAACAGGGCGTTGACCATCTCAGTAGTGGCCATGAGCGTATCTAGGGTCGGCTCGGTGGTTGCCTCCATCTTCTTGGAGCTCTCTGTCTCGTGGGGATCAGCCTCCCGCGTCTGCTCCAATATTGGCAGATCTTTACCTGGTTCTCCTTGGTCCATCATGAAACTGACAAATACTAGGAGACCACTGAAAGGAAAACACAATCGCAATGATAATGAAACAAAAAAGAGAGTGAGGATCGGTTACTACTTTGCAAAAGTTCTTTTTTTTCTCTGAACGAAAATATATGAACATCACGGATCCGCTTACCTTCCCTTCGTTGGGAGAGAAGAACAGTGACAGATGCGAGTGTTGCCTTTCTGAAAGACGGTGAGGGAGAAGGGGATTCATCGAAGAGTGAAATGATGGTTGCTTCGTCCGTCAAACTTAGATTGCGGGGAGGTGGGTTTTGTGATACCACAGCTCGTTAGTACCACGCTACGACCGGGGTGACTCTCCGCCTACGTACTGCCTTCTAATTTGGTGGATGGCATTTGGGCCCGCGTGCTGCATGGCCCGCATGTCGGTGAACAAAAGTATAACGGCATTCAGTAGAGGGAGACGTTTCAATGACCTAGGAGGAGCCAGAAGTGGTAGAGTTTCTCCACTGTACTGGTAGTAATTGTTTTTCTGGGTAGCTGTAGAGTGTCTCCACTGTACTAGTGGTAATTGTTTCTCTAGGCCCAAGACAAAACAGCCAATCCACACTAGTAAATAGTAAAATCAATTCAAAATGTGCTACCCACACCCAGCACACCCCCCCCCCCAAAAAAAACCTGGGTGCTCTTCTTCCTCCTTGCTCCCACCCAGCTCATGTCAGCTCGCTCCACTCGTACCCCTAAATTCCTCACCTCACTCCTATAGAAAACCCCAGCTCCCCTTCTTCCTCACTCCTACAGAAAACCCCCAGCTCCCCTTCTTCTTCGCTCGCACTACAACTAGGCTCGTCATTCGTTACTCTTCTCAAATCCGTGAGCGCGACGCGACGCCCTCGAGGAAAATGGAGTCAGCTGACCCCAGCGCCAAGAAGATGAGGCTCCCGCCAGCGGCGACGCCTGTTGTAGATCCCGCACCCGGCAGAACGGGGAGAAGTGGCGACCCCGCGGCCACCAGATCCCAGGAACCTGTAGAATCTCGTGTGCACCGCATCAGCGATCTCCCGGACGCCGTCCTTGGGGAGATCATCTCGCTTCTCCCGCCAAGGATTGCTGCCGCACCCAAGTCCTCTCAATTCGGTGGCGCCCTCAATGGCGCGCCATGCCCCTTAATCTCGACTGTCGTCAGCTATCTCTCTTCAATGATTTTGAAATCCCCAGAGCCATCATCTCCTCCCACCAGGGCTCCGTTCAAAGCCTCTGCATCCCGTCATGCTACCTGAGCAAGCATACCATGCCTTGCACGGTGGACGCCTGGCTGAAATCCCCTGAATTCACAGAACTACAGTTGCTTGAGTTCTACTATTCCCCTGGAAATCACATACCACATACCGAACGCCATGAACTTGTGCCCTCAGCACCGATGTCCATCTCGCGGTTTTCCTCCCTCTCCACACCGCCACCTTTGCGCTGTGCTACCTACCAGACAATCTGGTACTAAACCTTCGACTCCCATTTCTCATGAAACTTTCACTTGTGCGGGTTCGTATATCGGAGGCCTCATTGCATAGCATCATCCACTCCAGTTGCCCTGCGCTGGAGTGCTTGGTGCTTGTTTTCACAGTTAGAATCGGTTGTCTCCAAATAAAGTCGCCTAACCTTGTAAGAATTGGAATTTCTTTTGACGGAAGGCAGCTCATCATCCAAGATGCCCCTTCACTTCAAAGGTTGATCCTTGATTCTAGTTATTCACCGCTGCAAATAACCGTCCTCTCTGCGTCTAAACTGGAGACCTTGGGTGTAATACATGATCTCTGTGCTCATTTCAATATGGTGTTTGGCTCCACAGTTCTTTAGGTACTTTATATTATCATCTACACTTGTAACCATAAGCTGCATTTTAAATTTATGTGCATAATTTATATATCATCTTGGAGTACACATTTTGTACTAATATTGTGTTCTATGCTCAATGAAGAGTTTCTCCATGGATGGCCTATCAATGGTGCTAGATTCTGTCAACATATTATATATCCAAATGAATAGTTTTGATCTGAACAAGATTATTGGCTTGCTGCAATGCTTTCCATGTCTGGAGAAGTTATATATAAAGGTGATAATTTCACGCACATTGGAAGCCCGCATATAGTGTACTAGAATTAACCGTTCAGCTGTTGCTCTTTCGACACTCTTCTTTTAGACCTTAACTGTTTTCAATCTTCATGTCTATTTAGGCAACAGGATGGGGTAAGAAAGTTATAACCAATCGGTGGATTCGTAAGCATCAGGATTTTCTCACTTCTCATGAGATTCGAGTGAAGACAATAACGCTAGAACGATATGTAGCCAACCGTGCAAACACAAGATTTGTCACATTCTTCCTGCTGAATGCGAGGTTACTATTGTCCATCAGGCTTAAGTTTATCAGCGGCATGGTTTTGACGGATGGGTATGTCGAAGAGCAAAAAAAAGGAGTTTCAGGTGGGCAAAAGAGCTTCTGAACGTGCCGGGCTTCTACTTACAACATATTGTGGTCATAATCCAGTAAATTTTACGACCCAGGATGTTCATTCTATGGACCTGACCGATCCATTTGACTGTGACTGCCGAAAACAGTGCTAGAGTTAGATGTTGTGGCACTTTTCAAATTAGGTTTTTTTGTAAACCTGATGATCAATCAACCCTCGTGCTTTTGTACAGTTTGTAAGCTGGAGTTAGATGTTACTGCCCTTTTCAACTCAGCTGTGACTATCATATTTTCTTTGAAACAAGGCAAATGGCTTGCCATTCGTTTAATTTAGAGTGAAATATTGTAACAAATCACAACCAAGTGAAATAACATCACTCACGTCGGCTGCTTGAGCTCACTGTGCATTACAGAAGCCAAGTGATTAGCCCCCACCAGCACCCACAAACTTATTTCGAACTAGCACATCAAATGGGCTGTAAATTTTCAGAGGAAAGGCTGCATGACCGTGACAGATTTGTATTCTGACATTTGGGACCCGCGAGGAAATAGCCTATCCAAGGTGGTGTCGACTTACTAGCCAGTCAACAAACAATTCTGCCTACCAGCCGTTGGATTGACATCCAACATCTGTTGTGTATCTTCTATCTCTGGTCTTCTTCTTCCTCCAGCTGCCCAAACCAAACCACCGCGTCGGCTCCGCCTGCTCCCGCCTCCCATGGCTGGCTGTGCCTCCGCCGCCCTACCGTACGTTCCCTCCAACGTTGGCCAGTCCCTCCCTCTATTCCCCCACACGTCCTGTTATTCTCCGGTGATGTCAGCCCCAACACGCACCCGTGCCCGAACCAGTCAACCCTCGTACTCCCCTCCGCCTACGACTGGACCGGTGCATCTTCAATGGCTCTTGTTCGTCTGTCCGAGGCCTCGCCGTCGTCCTCCGCCTTGCGGCCTTGGTTTGCTCGCCGTGCGCGGTGCGCCACCCTCTTGCGTTGTCAACGTCGTCAACAACCGAGAGGAACAAGGAGATGAATGTACGTGGAGAGGATGACAGTAGGGACCCACCAGCATCATGGCAGTATGCAAGCAAGTGCCTCTATAGTACGAGCCCAAAAATATGGTTCCTCCTAATGGTTGGACATCTGGCGCTCATGCCATTGTCAACGTAGTCAATAAACGAGAGAATTACACTACGAGCGGCTGACACCAGGGACCCAGCAAGTCGTGGAATTTTTTTAGGAACAAGCAGTTGTTATTTATACTAGTTTCAGTGATGGATCAGGGTAACAACAAGGCTGTGCGGGGGCTGTGGCCCGTCTAGCCAGGGTTTTATTTATGTTTACCACATCATGAGCCCAGTTGTGTTTTTTTTCTTCCTGAAAATGCCTAGCCCAGTTCTATTTTTTTAAAATAAATACCCAAACAAGGCCTACTTGCTTTATCGGCCCTGCTGGGCTGCAAATCTTTCAAGACGATGAGAGTTTCATTCGGTTTGCCCAGAAATGGCCTGTACATTTTTAAAACACATCAAACCGGGAATTAGTTTCAATTTTTTTTCATTACAAAATCTTAAATTCCATTGATTTTTATGCGTGGACAATTATTTGGATTTTATATTTATATAAATTATTTTTCAAAATAGTTTGAATGTGAATCGATATTTCTGGATTAAAAATAGTTGACCGCACCGAAATATGCAAAATTTCGTATACTTTTTAACCGTGGCCACAATATGGGGTGTAATGCTAACAAAAAGAAGATGGGCTCCAAAAAAATCTTAAGAATTAGCAAATGGGTTGTACATTATTAGAAATAATGGCAGATGGGTTGTATGCTATTTTCCACAGATTTGAGGTTGACTTGTGCGCCTACTACAGGTTGACGCGTATGCTTTCATAAAAACAAGGTTGATGCACATGTAACGCTCTGTCAACTTAGTCAACACACGAGAGCAGTGACTATTGGATATCCATCCAACGGCTGTCGTGCTTCTTCAATCTTTGCTCTTCATGCTCCAGTCGCTCAAACAAGCGCCGGCGGGACTACCTGCTCCCTCCTCCCGCAGCCGGCTATGCTGCTGCGCAGGCCTCACGGCCCCATCGTACTCCCATCACTGGCCTAGCCATCCCTCTACTCACCCACACATGCTGTTATTCTCCAGCGACGGCAGAAGAACCAGTAAACCCTCGTACTCCTCCGCGTGGGAAACAACTGTCGAGTATTCCCTGGCTCCGTGTCGTTCCCTTCCTAGGCCTCGCCGTCGTTCACCGCCCTGGTGCTCTCGGCGTGGCCTGGTCAACGTGGTCAATGAACGACATCCATCGGAAGTGGGCTGTACGTGGAAAGGATGACAGCTGGGTCCACGACCGCACGCAAGGAAATGCCTCCTTATTACGCGCAAAATAATGATTCCTCCACCTGACAGCTAGGACCCACAGGAAGGTCCTCTGTATTTCACGAAAAAAATGTTCCCCCCGCTGACAGGTCGGACCCACCAGCTATATCTTCGCATGCAAGGAAGTGCCTCCTTATTACGCCCAAAAAAATGAATACCCCCTCCTAGCTGGGACCCACCATATTGTTGGGCTGACTTGTGGGCCTACTAAGTTGATGGGGACGGAGGGCTTTGTCAACTTAGTCAATACTCCAGTGACCGTATGATGTCCATCCAACGACCATAGTGCTTCTTCAACCTCTGGTCTTCTTGCTCCAGCCGCCCAAAGCAGTGCCGGTCGTGCCACCTGCTCCTGCCTCCCGTGGTCGGCTGTGCTACCGCCTGCTCCTGCCTCCCGTGGCCCGGCTCCGCGTCATCCCCTTCCTAGGCCTCGCCATCGTCCACCGCCGTGGTGCTCTCGGTGCGGCGTGGTCAATGTGGTCAACGACCGACTTCCATTGGAAGAGTACTGTATGTGGAGAGGCTGACAGCTGGGTCCACAGCAGCCGCAAGGAAGTGCCTCCTTATTACGAGGAAAATAATTATTCCTCCACCTGACAGCGGGGACCCACTGTACGGGCCACCAGTATTTTGCAAAAAAAATCGTTTCCCCCTGACTGCTGGGACCCACCGGATGGGCCACCGTATTTCACGAAAAAAAGTTCCCCCCACTGTCAGCTTGGACCCACCGGAAGTGCCTCCTTATTACGCACAAAAAAATGAATACTCCCCTGGCTAGCTGGGACCCACCTTGGTGGGAGGCTGTCTTGTGGGCCTACTAAGTTGACGGGGATGAAGGGCTTTGTCAACTTACTCAATATGAACGATTCTAGCTCCAGTGACCATACGATGTCCATCCAACGGTCGTAATGCTTCTTCAACCTCTGGTCTTCTTGCTCCAGCCGCCCAAAGCAGCGCCGGTCGTGCTGCATGCTCCTGCCTCCCGTGGCCGGCTGTGCTGCCGCGGAGGCCTCACCGCCCCCTACTATTCCCAATGCTGGCCAGGCCCTGCCGCGGCGGCAGCCTCACACCGCAGTCAAACCAGTGAACCCTCGTACTCCTCTCCGCGCGGGCTTCCACTACCGCGTCTTCCCCGGCTCCGCGTCCTCCCCTTCCTAGGCCTCATCATCGTCCACCGCCGTGGTGCACTTCGTGCGGAATGGTCAATGTGGTCAAGGAACGACTTCCATCGAAAGAGTACTGTACGTGGAGAGGCTGACAGCTGGGTCCACGGCCACAGCCCAGTTTTTTTGTGATTTGCCAAGTAAGTCGCTTTGTCAGGCCTGTTGGGCTGCAAATCTTTCAAGACGAGGAGAGCTTTCATTCGGCTGGCCGAGAAAATGGCCCATCAGTAATGAGAAATGGGCTGTACATTTTTAAAACACATCAAACCGGCAGTTAGTTTCAAATATATATATTTTTTATTTCAAGATTTTAAATTACATTAATTTTTATGCGTGGAGAATTTGTTGGAATTTATATTGATATACATTTATTTTTAAAATCAGTTTGAATGTGAGTCGAAATTTTGGGATTAAAAACAGTTCGGACCGCACTAAAATATGCAAAAATTCGTATAATTTTTTAACCGTGGCCACAATATGGGCTCTAATGCTAACAAAAAGAATATGGGCTCCAAAAAAACCTTAAGAATTAGCAAATGGGCTGTAAATTATTAGAAATAATGGCAGATGGGTTGTATGCTGTTTTCCACAGATTTGAGGCTTTCCTAAAAAAAAAGTTGACGCACAAGCAGTGACGATTGGATGTCCATCCAACGGCTGTCGTGCTTCTTCAATCTCTGCTCTTCCTGCTCCAGCCGCTCAAACAAGCACCGGTGGGACTGCCTGCTCCGTCCTCCCCGCGGCCAGCTGTGCTACCGCGCAGGCCTCACCGCCCCACCGTACTCCCATCGCTGGCCTAGCCATCCCTCTACTCACCCACACCTGCTGTTATTCTCCGGTGATGGCAGACGAACCAGTAAACCCTCGTACAGTCGTACCCCCTCCGCGTGGGAAACAACTGCCGAGTCTTCCCTGCCTCCGTGTCATCCCCTTCCTAGGCCTTGCCGTCGTCCACCGCCGTGGTGCTCTCGGCGTGGCGTGGCCAATGTGGTCAACGACTGACTTCCATCGGAAGACTACTATGTGTGGAGACGCTGACAGCTGGGTCCACAGCCGCGGCAAGGAAGTGCCTCCTTATTACGCGCAAAATAATTATTCCTCCACCTGACAGCGGGGACCCACCGGACGGGCCACCGTACTTCACAAAAAAAACGTTTCTCCCCTGACTGCTGGGACCCACCAGCTACACCTTCGCACGCAAGGAAGTGCGTTCGGGCAAAAAAAGATTCGCCCCCCGGACTGCTGGGACCCATCAGCTACATCTTCGCACGCAAGGAAGTGCGTCTGGGCAAAAAAACGATTCGCCCCCCTAACTGCCTGACAGTCGGGACCCACCTGGTCGAAGCATACGTAGCGTTGTCATTCTGGTTGCGAACGTGTACGTACATACTGGTCGATGTAGAGGCGTGCATGTGTCGTAGTAGAGGCACGCACGTGTCGTAGTAGAGGCGCGCACGTAGCATGTACATGTACCTACAGCGGCGAGGGTGCAAGAAAGAAAATACGGCCACGTACGTACATATGGGAAGGGTCTCGAACGCCTACTCGCGCATACGTACATGGTTGGGTCGGAACGGAGAAACAACGTAGTCGTCGTGTTCATGGGGAGGCAATGGAATGCGTCGTGTTCATGGGGAGGCAACGGAATGCGTCGTGTTCATCAGGAGGCAACGGAACGCGTGGGAGCCAGACGGCTGGGTCGGAACGGAATGCATGGTCGTGTTCACCGGGAGGGCTTGGACGGAACAGGCAATGGAAATGAGGCCTGGCATACCGCACAACGGAGGAAACGGACCTGCCACATTAGGAACGGGGTCCTGTTGATCGGGAGGGATGTGGCGTACCGCAAAACGGAGGAAACGGACCTCCTACGGTCGAAATGGTGGTCCTGTTGATCGGCAGGGGTGTGGCGTACCGCAAAACGGATGAAACGGACCTCCTACGGTCGAAACAAGGGTCCTATTGATCAGGAGGGGTGTGGCGTACCGCAAAACGGACAAAATGGACCTCCTACGGTCGAAACAGGGGTCCTGTTGATCGGGTGGATGTGGCGTACCGCACATACTTTTGCGTATTTCTGAATTGAGCAGAATAGTCATTCAACTGATGCTTTGAAAGTATTAAAGGAGGTGCGGACGAAACGGCCTTGTGTTGGAGCGCTATGGTCAAAACGGGGGTCCTGTTCATCGGGAGGGGTGTGGCGTACCACAAAACGGGACTCCACGGGATACTGTTCATCTCCACCTTCGACCTCGTCCAGCCTCCACCGTGCGCTACTCCACCGGCTACTGTTCAACCACCCCTCTACCGTCTACTGTCCATCCAGCCCTCCACCGTCTACTGTTCATCCAGCCCTCCAAACCATGGGGTCCTGTTCAACCACCCCTTCACGGCCACCCCTCCACCGTCTACTGTTCATCCAACCCTCCACACCACGGGGTCCTGTTCATCCAGAGGCAACACCACCGCTCACTGTTCATCCAACCCCCCCCCCACCCCCACCCCCTCGCAACGCTCGCTTTTCATCCAATCGATCGACTTCAGTTAGCAGCAGTAGCGAAGGAATCGCTCCATCGGGTTCAGTTAAGAGCCATCGATCGATCGCTCGGGTTCAGTAACGCATAGCCTGCAGTGCAATCGCTTGGGTTCAGTTAGAGCCCAACGCCTCGCTCGGGTTCAGTTAGAGCCAATGCCTCGCATACATGCGCGTACGTGTACGACAGAAACGCGCATCGCTCGGCCCCCGACCTCCCACCGTAACCGGCAACTCCCTGAAATTTTCCTCCCCCTCGCTTCTACCACGATTTTTTCCATCATGGACGGCCCAAAGAATGTCATGCAGCTGCGTCTCCGGCCCGCCTAGGACGAAAAGCCCATTTTCTGTCATGATTTTTTGTCATAGAAGTAGGAGCCCACCACATCTATGATGATACCGGGTTTTGTCACAATTATCGTCATAGAAGTGGCATATGTATGACAGGAAAAAAATTTGTTCGGACCAAAATGCCACGGATGTGCCTTTTTTTGTAGTGTAAAGATGAATTGATCCCACAAAGAATTGTTACAGGTTATAGGATGGTAATTGACTTCTGCAAATTAAATAAAGCTACTAGAAAAGATCATTACCCTTTACCTTTTATTGATCAAATGCTAGAAATATTATCCAAACATACACATTTTTGCTTTCTAGATGGTTACTCTGGTTTCTCTCAAATACATGTGTCAAAAGAGCATCAAGAAAAGACCACTTTTACTTGCCCTTTCGGTACTTTTGCTTATAGATGTATGCATTTTGGTTTATGTAATGCACCTACTACCTTTCAAAGATGCATGATGGCTATAATCTCTGACTTTTCTGAAAAGATTGTTGAGGTTTTCATGGATGATTTCTCCATTTATGGATCTTCTTTTGATGATTGCTTGAGCAACCTTGATCGAGTTTTGCAGAAATGTGAAGAAACTAATCTTATCTTGAATTGGGAAAAATGCCACCTCATGGTTTATGAAGGCATTGTCTTGGGTCGTAAAATTTCTGAAAGAGGTATTGAAGTTGATAAAGCTAAAGTTGATGCTATTGAAAAGATGTCGTGTCCTAAAGACATTAAAGGTATAAGAAGTTTCCTTGGTCACACCGGTTTTTATAGGAGGTTTATTAAGGACTTCTCTAAAATTTCTAGGCCTCTGACTAATATCTTACAAAAAGATATTCCTTTTGTCTTTGATGATGATTGTGTAGAAGCATTTGAAATACTTAAGAAAGCTTTGATTTCAGCACCTATCGTCAACCACCTGATTGGAATTTACCCTTTGAAATTATGTGCAATGCTAGTGATTATGTCATAGGTGATGTTCTAGGACAAAGAGTTGATAAGAAACTAAATGTTATTCAATATGCTAGTAAAACTCTAGACAGTGCCCAAAGAAATTATGCTACTACTGAAAAAGAATTTTTAGCAGTTGTATTTGCTTGTGATAAGTTTAGACCTTATATTGTTGACTCTAAAGGAACTGTTCACACTGATCATGCTGCTATTAAATATCTTATGGAAAAGAAAGCCTAGACTTATTAGATGGGTTCTCCTACTACAAGAATTTGATTTTCATATTATTGATAGAAAGGGAGCTGAGAACCCCATTGCAGACAACTTGTCTAGGTTAGAGAATGTTCTTGATGACCCACTACCTATTGATGATAGCTTTCCTGATGAACAATTAGCTGTTATAAATGCTTCTCGTACTGCTCCATGGTATGCTGATTATGCTAATTACATTGTTGCTAAATTTATACCACCTAGTTTCACGTACCAGCAAGAAAAAGTTTTTCTATGATTTAAGTCATTACTTCTGGGATGACCCACACCTTTATAAAGAAGGAGTAGATGGTGTTATTAGACGTTGTGTACCTGAGCATGAACAGGAATAGATCCTACGCAAGTGTCACTCCGAGGCTTATGGAGGACACCACGCTGGAGATAGAACTGCGCATAAGGTATTGCAATCCGGTTTATATTGGCCTACTCTCTTCAAGGATGCCTGTAAGTTTGTCTTGTCTTGCGACGAATGTCAAAGAATTAGTAATATTGGTAGACATCAAGAAATGCCTATGAATTATTCTCTTGTTATGGAACCATTTGATGTTTGGGGCTTTGATTATATGGGACCCTTTCCTTTCTCTAATGGGTATACACATATTTTAGTTGCTGTTGATTACATTACTAAGTGGGTAGAAGCTATTCCAACTAGTAGTGTTGATCATAACACCTCTATTAAGATGCTTAAAGAAGTTATTTTTCCGAGGTTTGGAGTCCCTAGATACCTAATGACTGATGGTGGTTCACATTTTATTCATGGTGCTTTTCGTAAAATGCTTGCTAAGTATGATGTTAATCATAGAATTGCATCTCCATATCACCCGCAGTCTAGTGGTCAAGTAGAACTTAGTAATAGAGAGCTCAAGTTAATTTTATAGAAGACTGTTAATAGATCTAGAAAGAATTGGTCCAAGAAACTTGATGATGCATTATGGGCTTATAGAACTGCATATAGAAATTCTATGGGTATGTCTCCATATAAAATGGTTTATGGAAAAGCATGTCACTTACCTCTCGAACTAGAAAATAAGGCATATTGGGCCATTAAAGAGCTCAACTATGATTTCAAACTTGCTGGTGAGAAGAGGCTATTTGACACTAGCTCACTTGATGAGTGGAGAACCCAGGCCTATGAGAATGCCAAACTATTTAAAGAAAAAGTTAAAAGGTCGCATGACAAAAGGATACAAAAGCGTGAGTTTAATGTAGGTGACTATGTGTTGCTATTCAACTCTCGATTAAGATTTTTTGCAGGAAAACTTCTCTCGAAATGGGAAGGGCCTTACGTTATCAAGGAGGTCTATCATTCCGGTGCCATAAAAATCAACAACTTCGAAGGCACAAATCCAAAGGTGGTGAACGGCCAAAGAATCAAACATTATATCTCAGGTAATCCAATAAATGTTGAAAGTAATGTTATTGAAACCGTGACCACGAAGGAATACATAAGGGACACTTTCCAGGATGTTCCAGACCCCGAAAAGGAATAGGTATATGGTACGGTAAGTAAACCGACTCCAAAATAGTTCTAATGGCAATTTCTCTCTGTTTTGTAATATTAAAGAAAATAGGAAAATAGAAGTACTCCGGGAAGGACACAAGGCATCCACGAGGGTGGAGGGCGCGCCCCCTACCTCGTGGGCACCTCGTGTGCCCTGCGGACTCCGTTTTCTTGCACGATACTTCTTTTGGTCGGTAAAAATTCATTATATAATCTCCTGAAGGTTTTGACCCTCGTATCATGCAAATATCCTCTGTTTTTGTTTCGAGATGTTTTCTGCCAGAGTTGTCAAGGCCAGGCATCATGTCGTCCCCCTCCTCCAACAATGAGGGCAACGATGCTTGGCTTATGAAGATAGAGCTGATGAGAGAAGAACCCAGGGAGATCAACAGGGACGATAGGATCAAGAAGGCCATGGAGGATCAAGCTCCAGCAGAAGAAGAAGAAGAATACATCCTTCAACTTCATCAAAATCTTCTTACCCCAACTGAGATTGAAGCTTTCAAGATGATTGAATTAGCCTGTATACAAAACAAGTATCTCACACGTGAACATATTTTGTTGAAGGAGCATATCACCGTGCTCAAGGGCATTATCCGCAAATTGGAGGATCGCCTACGCTCGATGTGCGACTATCCATCATCACCGCCATCTTCTCCACCAGCAAAGGAGAACTAAATACATGGGTATGGGCACTTCCCTTGGCAACTGCCAAGCTTGGGGGAGGTGCCCAGCATCGTATCACCATCGCACTCCTATCTTTACCATTTTTCTTAGTTTGATACTTTTGGTAATATCTTGATATAGTAGAATAAAGTTTTAGAATGATCTAGTTTTGAGTTTTGCTTTATGATTCCTCTATGTAATCGAGTCCGTGAGCTACATATAACAAAGATTAGTGTTGAGTCAAGGGCTTGATTATCTTACTTCAATCTCGAGGGAATAAAAGAAAGAATAAAAAGAAATAAAAGAGATCATATTGATCTTATGGAGAGTAATGACTTCACATATAAAGATTATGATGAATAAAAGTTGTTGAGAGTTGACAAACATAGTTTTGGTCATCGTTGCAATTAATAGGAAGTAATAAAGAAAGAGAGGTTTTCACATATAAATATACTATCTTGGACATCTTTTATGATTGTGAGCACTCATTAAAACATGACATGCTAAAGAGTTGATGTTGGATAAGGAAGACAACATAATGGGTTATGTTTTCTTATATCCGAAATAAAGTATATTGTCATGGATCATCCAACATGTTGAGCTTGCCTTTCGCCCTCATGCTAGCCAAATTCTTTGCACCAAGTAGAGATACTACTTGTGCTTCCAAAATATCCTTAAAACTGGTTTTGCCATGAGATTCCACCATATAGATTGAGTAAGATCCTTCAAGTAAGTTGTCATGTTGCATGCAATAAAAATTGCTCTCTAAATATGTATGATTTATTAGTGTGGAGAAAATAACTTTTATACGATCTTGTGATGTGGAAGCAATAAAAGCGACAGACTGCATAATGAAGGTCCATATCACAAGTGGCAATATAAAGTGACGTTCATTTGCATAAAAAATTAAGATTCCGTGCATCCAACCATAAAAGCACATGACAACCTCTGCTTCCCTCTGCGAAGGGCCTATCTTTTACTTTTGTCTTATACCTTTTACTAGAGTCATGGTGATATTCACCTTTCCTTTTTACATTTTATCCTCTGGCAAGCACCTTGTGTTGGAAAGATCCTGATATATATATATATCCAATTGGATGTAAGTTAGCATGAACTATTATTGTTGACATTACCCTTGAGGTAAAAGGTTGGGAGGCAACACTATAAGCCCCTATCTTTCTCTATGTCCGATTAAAACTCCATACACATAATTTTTGCGTGAGTGTTAGCAATTGTGAAAGACTAAATGGTAGTTGAGTATGTGGACTTGCTGAAAAGCTCTTATATTGACTCTTTTCGATGTTATGATAAATTGCAATTGCTTCAATGGCCGAGAGCATAGTTTGTTAGTCCTCAATGAAGTTTTTGATTCATACTTCACATTGTGAACAGATTGTTACTTTAGTATAAGAAATGATATGACAATATTTATATATGTTGTTGTTATAAGAATGATCATGATGCCCTCATGTCCGTATTTTATTTTATCGACACCTCTATCTCTAAACATGTGGACATATTTTTCGCTATCAGCTTCCGCTTGAGGACAAGCGAGGTCTAAGCTTGAGGTATAAGCAAAGGACAAGCCTACACAAACTATTATATAGAGAAAAGCGCTCCCAAGGACACATGGGAATTATCGTCAAGCTAGTTTTCATCACGCTAATATGATTCGCATTTGTTACTTATTAATTTGGTATGTGGGTGGACCGGTGCTTGGGTACTGCCCTTTATTGGACAAGCATCCCACTTATGATTAACCCCTATTGCAAGCATCCGCAACTACAAAAGAAGTATTAAGGTAAACCTAACCATAGCTTGAACATATGGATCCAAATCAGCCCCTTACGAAGCAACTCATAAACTAGGGTTTAAGCTTCTATCACTCTAGCAACCCATCATCTACTTATTACTTCCCAATGCCTTCCTCTAGGCCCAAACAATGGTGAAGTGTCATGTAGTCGACTTCACATAACACCACTAGAGGAGAGACAACATACATCTCATCAAAATATCGAACAAATACCAAATTCACATTACTACTTATAGCAAGACTTCTCCCATGTCCTCAGGAACAAACATAACTACTCACAAATCATATTCATGTTCATAATCAGAGGGGTATTAATATGCATAAAGGATCTGAACATATGATCTTCCACCAAATAAACCAACTAGCATCAACTACAAGGAGTAATCAACACTACTAGCAACCCACTGGTACCAATCTGAGGTTTTGGGACAAAGATTGGATACAAGAGATGAACTAGGGTTTGATAGGAGATGGTGCTGGTGAAGATTTTGATGGAGATTGACCCCCTCCCGATGAGAGGATCGATGGTGATGACGATGATGACGATTTCTCCCTCCCGGAGGGATGTTTCCCCGGCAAAACAGCTCCGCCGGAGCCCTAGATTGGTTCCGCCAAGGTTCCGCCTCGTGGTGGCGGTGTCTCATCTCGAAAGCTTTCTTATGATTTTTTCCAGAGTAAAAGACTTCATATAGCAGAAGATGGGCACCGGAGTCCTGCCAGGGGGCCCACGAGGAAGGGGCATGCCCAGGGGGGTAGGGCGCGCCCCCCACCCTCGTGGACGGTGGGTGCCCCCCTCTGGTATTTTCTTCGCTCAGTATTTTCTATTAATTCCCAAAATAACTTCCGTGGAGTTTTAGGACTTTTGGGGTTATGCAGAATAGGTCCCTAATATTTGCTCCTTTTCAAGCCCAGAATTCCAGCTGCCGACATTCTTCCTCTTCAGGTAAACCTTGTAAAATAAGAGAGAATAGGCATAAGTATTGTGACATAATGAGTAATAACAGCCCATAATGCAATAAATATCAATATCAAAGCATGATACAAAATGGACGTATCAGGGGGGAAACCTACTCCTACAGGGAGTAGGACACCCCCCCTTGGGCATGCCATAGAGAGGGTCGCCCCTTCCCTCCTCCACTCCTTTATATACGAGGGAGGGGGCACCCCATAGACACACAAGTTGATTGTTTAGCCATGTGCGGTGCCCCCCTCCACAGATTTCCACCTCGGTCATATTGTTGTAGTTCTTAGGCGAATCCCTGCGTTGATAACTTCATCATCACCGTCATCACACCGTCGTGCTGACGAAACTCTCCCTCAACCTCAGCTGGATCTAGAGTTCGTGGGACTTCATCGAGCTGAACGTGTACAGATCACGGAGATGCCGTACCTTCGGTGCTAGGATTGGTCGGATTCTGAAGACGTATGACTACATCAACCGCGTTGTCATAATGCTTCCGCTTTCGTTCTACGAGGGTACGTCGACAATACTCTCACCTCTTGTTGTTATGCATCACCTAGATAGATCTTGCGTGATCGTAGGAAGTTTTTTGAAATTACTGCATTTCCCAACAGTAAATGGTTACGTCGATGCAAGCTTTGACACTGATCTAGATGACTCTAAGTCACAAACCGGATACGTATTTATATTGAATGGTGGAGCTGTCATTTGGTGCAGTTCCAAGCAGAGCATCGTGGCGGGATCTACGTGTGAAGCGAAGTACATAGCTGCTTCAGAAGCAACAAATGAAGGAGTCTGGATGAAGGAGTTCATATCCGATCTAGGTGTAATACCTAGTGCATCGGGTCCAATGAAAATCTTTTGTGACAATACTGGAGCAATTGCCTTGGCAAAGGAATCCAGATTTCACAGGAGAACCAAACACATCAAGAGACACTTAAATTCCATCCGCCATCAAGTGAAGAAGGGAGACATAGGGATTTTCAAAATACATACGGATCTGAATGTTGCAGACCTGTTGACTAAGCCTCTTCCACGAGCAAAACATGATCAGCACCAAGACTCCATGGGTGATAGAATAATTACTTTGTAATCTAGATTATTAACTCTAGTTCAAGTGGGAGACTGAAGGAAATATGCCCTAGAGTCAATAATAAAGTTGTTATTTATATTTCCTTATATCATGATAAATGTTTATTATTCATGCTAGAATTGTATTAACCGGAAACTTAGTACATGTGTGAATACATAGACAATACATAGTGTCCCTAGTATGCCTCTACTTGACCAGCTCGTTAATCAAAGATGGTTATGTTTCCTAACCATAGGCATGTGTTTTCATTTGATGAACGGTATCACATCATTAGAGAATGATGTGATGGACAAGACCCATCTATTAGCTTAGCATTATGATCGTTACAGTTTTATTTCTACTGCTTTCTTCATGACTTATACATGTTCCTCTGACTATGAGATTATGCAACTCCCGAATACCGGAGGAACACCTTGTGTGCTATCAAATGTGACAACGTAACTGGGTGATTATAAAGATGCTCTACAGGTGTCTCCGAAGGTGTTTGTTGAGTTGGCAAAGATTAAGATTAGGATTTGTCACTCCGTGTATCGGAGAGGTATCTCTGGGCCCTCTCGGCAATGCTCATCACTATAAGCCTTGCAAGCAATGTGACTAATGAGTTAGTTACAGGATGAAGCATTACGGAATGAGTAAAGAGACTTGCCAGTAACGAGATTGAACTAGGTATGATGATACCGACAATCAAATCTCGGGCAAGTAACATACCGATGACAAAGGGGACAATGTATGTTGTTATGCGGTTTGACCGATAAAGATCTTCGTAGAATATGTAGGATCCAATATGAGCATACAGGTTCCGCTATTGGTTATTGATCGGAGATGTGTCTCGATCATGTCTACATAATTCTCGAACCCGTAGGGTCCGCACACTTAACGTTCGATGATGATTTGTATTATGAGTTATGTGCTTTTGATGAGCGAAGTTTGTTCAGAGTCCCGGATGAGATCACAGACATGACGAGGAGTCTTGAAATAGTTGAGAGGTAAAGATTGATATATTGGACGAAGGTATTCGAACACCGAAATGGTTTCGGGATGTTTTCGATATTTATCGGGGAACCGAGGGGTTACCGGAACCACCCGGGGAAGTTATGGGCCTTAATGGGCCATAAGGAAGTAGGAGAGGGCAGCCCGCAGGGTGGCGCCCCCTCCCCCCAAGGGAGTCCGAATTGGACAAAGGCGAGGGGGCGCGGCCCCCTCTTTCCCTCTCCCTCTCCCTCTCCTTCCCTCTTTCCCCTTCTTGGAATAGGAAAGGGAGACCAACTAGGATTGGGAATCCTAGTTGGACTCCCCCTTGGCGCGCCCCCTCTAGGCCGCCGGCCTCCTCCTCTCCTCCTTTATATACGGGGGCAGGGGGCACCCCAAAGGCACACCAAGATTTCTCTTGGCCGTGTGTGGTGCCCCCTTCCACAGTTTACTCCTCCGGTCATAGCGTCGTAGTTCTTAGGCGAAGCCCTGCGCGGATCACATCATCAACACCGTCGCCACGCCGTCGTGCTGACGGAACTCTCCCTCGACCCTCTACTGGATCAAGAGTTCGAGGGACGTCATCGAGCTGAACGTGTGCTAAACACGGAGGTGCCGTACGTGTGGTACTTGGATCGGTTGGATCATGAAGACGTTCGACTACATCAACCGCATTAACTAACGCTTCCGCTTTCGGTCTATGAGGGTACGTGGACACACTCTCCCCCTCTCGTTGCTATGCATCTCCTAGATAGATCTTGCGTGATCGTAGGAAAATTTTTGAAAGTGCATGCTACGTTCCCCAACAGACGTGTCCCTGGGCTTGGCAAACCCGGCGCGACGCCTCGTCAACAACATCTTCCTTCGGGCGCACCACTACTTCGACACCACTGTGCCTATGACTAACTCGGCGCCTTCTTGCGCCCGTGGCTCCCCGATGTCTTTCTCGACACCGGCCCCTCCGACTCAACATCAACCATGGCGTTCTTCACATGGCTACATCGACCACGGCTCCACCACCCTACGCTCTCGGCTAACTTGAGAACGGCACAAAGGGATACAGCCTTGCTTGAGTAACCTCGTTGGTTTCCACTCCAGCCACGACTTCTGTGATGCATCGGCTGTTACAACTGTGGGAGGTTGTCCGTCGGCTTACCTTCGGATTCTTTTCTAGTCTCACCATTTTGCGTTGCTACCGTTGTGACTGCAGGGGGGGGGGGTTGAGTATCGTGATTGGATTGGACACATATAATAGATTAGGAAGTATTCTGGCTTAACTTGTACTCTAAAAAGATCATTTATTCATATATATATATATGCCCACGAGGCTCAAGCAATACATCATTATCGATTCCACCAATCCCTCTCTATCTGTTCTAACAAATGGGACTATGGGAGTCTCGGAGTGGTGGACACGACGATTTCATCAACATCTAAGGTTCAAAGTGTAGACGAACTAGAACAGTCCTCTACACGATTTGAACATCTGGAAGGAGCCAAACCGCTGCATTTTTAAGGCACCTTTGAAGTGGCAGCATTGGCTTTCGAGGACATCAAGCAGTGTGACTGGCTTATGGCCGTGCCCAAGCCAACTAGAGCATTGGCTAGCTTTTGACCAGTTTTTAGTTGCCATATAGGGTTTCCACAAGTTCCCTTCAAAAAATTGTCATCGTTGTACATAAGCCCTTTTTTATCTAAATGAAAATTTTCTCCGAAAAAAGAAGTTTGAACTAAACTTTAGCTCCAAACTACAAAGAAGACTAACAATTTTCATCGGTTTCTACTTCTGCTTCTGATGAAACAAAAGCTGACAGTAGAATTGCAAGGGTACAGGACGACTACACCGAATCTATTTGTCCTAGTGGTTGGGGCGGTGCCAGGTAGGTACGCGCCCTTTCCATTTTCCTTTTTGATGTCTGAATGGCATATGGACATGTGAGCGATGAGAGCTTGACGAACGCAATATAGTACAATAACAAATTAAGAGGCATCACACATTGTGTAATTTGTTTCCATCCATTATTAACAAATAAATAAGCAGAAGCAAGCCCGAAGAAGGCTATGCTTACTTAGAGCACGACCTACACGACTCCAGACGCCACCAACTCCGACGGCCATGACGAGAATGCTCGCGCGACAAGGCTGGAGGAGGAGAACCTGACTACGCGCCCGGCTGTTCCTGCTGGAGAGTGACATGGCCGACTTCCACCGCCACCTTGTCGGCGTCAAGTCCCTCTGCCGCCACTCTATTGTACTGTCTTCAACCATTCCCTTATTCCTCAACCACCGTGTCCTATGCGACAACAGCCTCAAGCAATGACACGTTGCCTGCAACTCGAATATGATTATAGCTAAAGCTAGTTCAAGATTAAAGACAGCAAAATGAGAAGGTACATTTGTTGCTTCCAGTGTATAGACCGGGAATGAATATGCACTGATCCAGATCAGTTCAACAGATAGTAGGTTGTACATCCTGTTTGACATCCAAGCACTTCTTGATGTGCCCACGCCAGCCCGAGGAGGTTGTGAGCTCTCCTATTGCCTGCATTACGTGTGTACTCATAAATTTAAAAACAGCTTGCTAAAAGCTCATATCACTTTCAGAATAAAACTTTGTAAAGCAGAGTTTGATAACAAAACCATGAGGTGAACCAGGATTTTTGATAAATATAAAATCAAGAGGCCATGTTATACTCCAACAACCTATATTACAAAATCATCAGTTTTATCATCATAATGTGAACATGGAATCAATATCATTGATTACATAATAGATGCATTGTTTTTGGCAGTGCGATTGCAAACCTGCCGCTATATATCCATTTAGGCTGGCAGCTCTCCTATTGCCTGCATTATCTGTGCTAGAAGGCTGCTTTAAAATTGAAGCAAGAAGCGTTAAAATAAAAATGCAATACAAACAATTCATTACTAAAAAATGGAATGAATATGATTGTCATCATCCCTGATGATGAGAAGGTACCAAATAGAAGAGCGCTATATCTATATGGCAACACTGAAAAATAGGGACAGAAGCAATGTTAATAAGTGAGTGGCTGTCCCAACTCACTATAATTTGTGTTCTCCTCTACAGTAGCATGATCAGGTATTATGATCAGTGTGAAGAAAGAAAAATATTTTTGAATTATGGTGTGGGTCTTAAGAAAATTATGTGAAAAGAATGTAATAAGAACTATATATATGCCCACGAGGCTCAAGCAATACATCATTATCGATTCCACCAATCCCTCTCTATCTCTTCTAACAAATGGGACTATGGGAGTCTCGGAGTGGTGGACACGATGATTTCATCAACATCTAAGGTTCAAAGTGTAGACGAACTGGAACAGTCCTTTCTAGATTAACAGACTCGATTATATAAGTTTTCTCATTTTAAATATTTTCCTTTCGGGTCTGTTAATCTAGAAAGGATATGTATCCTTTTCTTCTATAGCATTGTCCACGTAGGATTAGGAACAGTGCCTCATATCAAGCGCGAGTGGATTGTCCGTTCTGCCGAATAGCCGAACGAGAGACAAAAGGAGAGAAATGGAGCGCCCAGCCCCAGCCCCTGTTCCCCATTCCCTATTCCCCCACCCCTGATTCCTCCCCCTCTCCCTCTCCCTCCTCTGCCAATATTGACACAAACTACTAATACCATAGGATGTTATATGATCATTAGGTGAAATTTATTATATTCATGTAGTTTCTTTCCCTACACTGAAGCAGATATCGGCATCAGAAACACAAATCATGATCTCAAGAGGCTGTCAATGAGACGACAGGGGATGACGCGCTAGAATCATACCTTTCATGCGACCAACAACGGGACGAATTGTTAGATCATATAGAAAATGGCAGCATCCCATAATGCGACCAAAATCTAGATGAATTCCAAGTTATTTGGTTTAATTAGCACACCTGTGATTTCCAGCTAAAATGGGTTGGCACAGGATGTTTTCTAGCTAAGAATTCGAAGTTATTTTGTAGTAGTACAATAGTAGATTTGATTTTATTCAATGCATTTATTTCGAAATAATTTCCAGCCAAAAATGGGCTGGCACTGAATGTATTTCCGGCTAAGGATACCAAGTTTATTTGCTTTTACACAAGTGCATTACTACTACTTTTATTTGCTGCATTTATTTCAAAATGATTAGCACAATTATATCACGACTCTTCTATTGGATGCACTGCCAAATGTTAGCCTTCCAGAAAAATCAACTGTAACTACGAATTAAAACTTGCTAAATACTGGAGTACTATTCCGTCAATCAGGCGCCGTTGGATAGCTTCCCGAGGTGGAGTGTTCCCATCCCGACCGTCCAGTCAACGCTCCGCTCTGGCGTCTCGCAAAATATTCAGCTGTCAAACAAAACTTCAGATTTAGACCAGGCGCCTCTTTGTCCGTTTCCATTCGCTACCAACCCAGACAGAAAGCCCCAACCATGCCATCACGGCCACGCGCTCCAGGTTCCGCCGCCAACGCCATCACCACTGAGATGGGCGCCCAGGGAATCCCTGCCCGGGGCGGCTCCCCTACCCCTCCCTTCACCACCAAGCACGAGGCATCTGGCACTGGAAAAGCCCAAAGCGGCCCCGTCCGCTCCCCGGCCCCGGAAGGAAGCGACCGCCCGGTGGAGGAGAAAAACTCCCCCGCGGAAATCCCTTTGTACGATAAAATTGAGAACATAGATGAGGAGTACCGCCTGTTCTTGAGTTGCATCCGCGTGGTGAATGGCCACCAGATGGTGGTCGTGCCGGAGGGCGGGCTAGACGCGAAGCAGGTTCCACGGAAGAAGGATGGGGAGGAAGCGGCTTCCCATGCTACTTCAGGGAAGAACGGCTGCGGCTTTGGGAAGGAGAAGGGGAAGGGGAAGGTGGCGGCAATCGCCACGGGTGGGCCTGCGCTGAAGTCTCCCGTGGGCGATTCCACTACGCATCCGCAAAAGGTAAAACCGCTTCCGTTTCCCCTCTCAACTGAAAAAGTTGCCGCTCGCCTAATGCAGAGTAAGCACATGTTACATATACCAGTGCAAACAGGGTCAGAAGGAGAAGAACAATGGATGGAAAATGGTGCTAAGAAGATCAAGGTGGCGGAGAAAGAAGAGAACCCGTCTGCAGAGCCGCATCTGAAAACACTCAACACTGCTTGGGTAAGAATTTCTTATGTTTTTTCAATTGTTTTTCCCTGCCAGCACTGTTGTTAGTACTAGAGCTCTGGTTTGTCGTTTATATTTGTGGTTGTGGGTAGACATGCAACATAAGAGTCTGTAAGTATGCTAGAATAATAGTAATATAGTATGTCTTTATACCAATGTAAATGATATTGATGCAAACCTACAACATGTATGAAACTAAAAGTAATTAGGACCATGACGTGTATTCATCAGGAATTAATCTGGTGGTTAGTGGTATCAATATAAATGTACAGACACCTATATGGAGTACTTAACATACCTTGTCTCAATAAGTAACAGAGTTAGAATTTAAGACTATACTAAAGAAGATATGCATTATTTCAAACTAAAACAAAGAGAATTTATTTGGCTAAAAAGAATTATTTTTTGAGAAGGGGAAGGGGAATGTGGAGCCGAAGCTGCCTATGGAAACACTAAATACTGTGAAGAGGAAAAGGAAATCAAGTGATGTCCAAAATGCCGAGTCTCGCACTGCTTCGGTGAGAATTTTCTATGCCTTTATGTTTTTTCCCAGCCTGCACTATTTGTCAGTAGAGCTTTGGTTTATAACTTTATATATGTGGTTGTTGGTAGATGTATCTTGTACCACATGAGAGTCTACAAATATGCTAGAACAGTAGTATATCTTGTACCAGTGTGCCAAGCTGATATTGATGCTTCCTGCAGCACGTGTGAAACTACAATACTGCATTCTAAAGTTATGAATAAATGAAATTTGTTGTATAGTTGTTAAATATGGAGGGGCATTCATGGTCAAAGTTGAATTTTGGATTGCGGCCGAGCCTTATTCATTGGAACAAAGGGAGTACTAAAGAAGAGCAATGAATTTCAAACTAAAAGTAAAAGACTTTTTTTGGCTAAATAGAATTAACTTAACTATTTTTGTTTTTCTACTCTGTAATTTCTTTCCTCTTACATAATATCCACACATTACAACCCTTTCCTAATACTAAAACAGTAAAGAAATGTTAGCATCAAGGATATGAAAACTAAAAGTATTTAGGAGCATGGTGTGTATCTGTTAATAATTATCTAGAAACCCCTTCCTTTTCAATACAATGAAACGCAAATCTTCTGCGTTTTCTCGAGAAAAAAAAGTGGCTAGGGAGGGAGGACTGGAATGAGCCATGCCATGCGTTCAGCTGCCTCGAATAAATATCATGCAACTATATATGTGCTGATTTGGATGGAGCAAAATAGCATCGAGCCAGGCCCAACGAAGCCTGCACGCTCGCTTTCATCACATTTTGTTGTTTAGTGATCCAACATACGATCTCTCTAGTGTCCTGAGACATACATTGTTACCCATTGTTATTACTCCCTCCAAGGTCTACGATGGCTCTCCCCTCTCCCCTCTCTCCCTCTCCTCCCCGGGCAGCGGTGGCGACGGGTTCGTCTCCTCCTTCCCCTACTCCGGCGTCCCCAGCTGCTGGCTCCCCGTGTTGCCTTCGCGCGGCCTCCTCCCCATCCACCCCTCCGCCGTCCATCCCTCGATCTGTCCTTCGCGTCCGTGGCCCCGTGAACAAGTTCTAGGCTCTCGGATTTGAGGCCTCGGACTCTGATCCCGACTCCCCCCCCCCCCCCTCCCCCCCCCCCCTCCTCGGCGTCTCGGTGCGTGCTGCCCGTCGTCTCCGCTTCGTCGCGCTGTCGTAAATTCGCCCCCGGTGGGCGCAGGCGCCCTGCTCCCGCTCCGCTGGCCGGTGATGGCTGGACTCGCGTTTTGCGCCGGCGTCATAGGGTTCCTCCGCCGTCTCCTGCCCATGCCATCCTTGGTCCCGGGCGGTGCTATGCGCCTGCGTTGGCCCAGGATCCCTTCCCTCCCTCCCCACCCGCCTCTTTCGTCTCTGCTTCGCCCTTTGGCTCGCGGCCTCGCCGGCGGCGGCCTGGTCGGCCGAGACCCTAGATCTAGTGGTGCCCGCCGCGGTGATGCATGTCCCTGGGTTTCAGGCCTCCGCGCCTCCTGGTGGGCCTAGTGGGCCTGGCCCCCCTCCCTTTCCAGTGTGTCGGACTTCCCCCCTCTACCTTCGTGGTTCTTGGGCCTCGGGTGGCACAGGCCACCCTCCCCCCCCCCCGCGCGCTCCCCCTCTAACTGAACCCATCGTCCCCATCCTGGCGCGGTCAGGGTATATTTTTGGGGATCGCAGCAGAAATTCAAAATTTTCTATGCATCACCAAGATCAATCTATGGAGATACTAGCAACGAGAGAGTGGAGTGCATCTTCATACCCTTGAAGATCGCGATGCGGAAGCGTTACAAGAACGCGGTCGGTGGAATCGTTCACGAAGCGATTCAGATCGCGGTCGAATCCGATCTAAGCACCAAAGAATGGTGCCTCCGCGTTCAACACACGTGCAGCCCGGTGACGTCTCCCGTGCCTTGATCCAGCAAGGAGAGAGGGAGAGATTGGGGAAGACTCCGTCCAGCAGTAGCACAACGGCGTGGTGGTGATGGAGGAGCGTGGCACTCCAGTATGGCTTCGCCAAGCACTGCGAGAGACAAGGAGGGAGAGGGCTAGGGCTGCGCCAAGAGGGAGATGTTCTCATGTGTATGGCAGCCCCAAACCCCCACTATATATAGGGGAAGGGAGGGGTTGCGCCCCCATCTAGGTTTCCACCCCTAGGGGTGGCGGCCAGCCCTAGATCCCATCTAGGGGGGCGGCCAAGGGGGAGAGAGGGGGGGCGCACCACTAGGTGGGCCTTAGGCCCATCTGAGCCTAGGGTTTCCCCCCTTTCCCTTCTCTCTTCGCCTTGGGCCCTGGTGGGGGGGCGCACTAGCCCACCTGGGGCTGGTCCCCTCCCACACTTATCCTACGCAGCCCTCTGGGGCCGGTGGCCCCACCTGGTGGACCCCCGGGACCCTCCCGGTGGTCCCGGTACGTTACCGATAGCACCCGAAACTTTTCCGGTGACCAAAACAGGACTTCCCATATATAAATCTTTACCTCCGGATCATTCCGGAACTCCTCGTGACGTCCGGGATCTCATCCAGGACTCCAAACAACATTCGGTAACCATGTATATCTATTCCCTATAACCCTAGCGTCATCGAACCTTAAGTGTGTAGACCCTACGGGTTCGAGAACCATGCAGACATGACCGAGACAACTCTCCGGCCAATAACCAACAGCGGGATCTGGATACCCATGTTGGCTCCCACATGTTCCACGATGATCTCATCGGATGAACCACGATGTCAAGGATTTAATCAATCCTGCATACAATTCCCTTTGTCTACCGGTATAGTACTTGCCCGAGATTCGATCGTGGGTATCCTGATACCTTGTTCAATCTCGTTACCGGCAAGTCTCTTTACTCGTTCCATAACACATCATCCCGTGATCAACTCCTTGGTCACATTGTGCACATTATGATGATGTCCTACCGAGTGGGCCCAGAGATACCTCTCCGTTACACGGAGTGACAAATCCCAGTCTCGATTCGTGCCAACCCAACAGACACTTTCGAAGATACCCGTAGTGCACCTTTATAGCCACCCAGTTACGTTGTGACGTTTGGTACACCCAAAGCATTCCTATGGTATCCGGGAGTTGCACAATCTCATGGTCTAAGGAAAAGATACTCGACATTTAGAAAAGCTTTAGCATACGACCTACACGATCTTGTGTTAGGCTTAGAATTGCGTCTTGTCCATCACCTCATTCTCCTAATGATGTGATCCCGTTATCAACGACATCCAATGTACATGGTCAGGAAACTGTAACCATCTATTGATCAACGAGCTAGTCAACTAGAGGCTTACTAGGGACATGGTGTTGTCTATGTATCCACACATGTATCTGAGTTTCCTATCAACGCAATTCTAGCATGGATAATAAACAATTATCGTAAACAAGGAAATATAATAATAACCATTTTATTATTGCCTCTAGGGCATATTTCCAACAGTCTCCCACTTGCACTAGAGTCAATAATCTAGTTCGCATCACTATGTGATTGTAATGAATAAACGCCCATGGGGTTTGATCATATCTCGCTTGTGAGAGAGGTTATTAGCCAACGGATCTGAACCTTTCAGATCCGTGTGTGCTTTGCAAATCTCTATGTCATCTCCTAGATGCATCTACCATGCTCTATTTGGAGCTATTCCAAATAACTGTTCTACTATACGAATCCGGTTTACTACTCAGAATAATCCGAATTAGTGTCAAAGTTTGCATCGGTGTAACCCTTTACGACGAACTCTTTTACCACCTCCATAATCGAGAAAATTCCTTAATCCACTAGTTACTAAGGATAACTTTGACTGTTGTCTTGTGATCCATTCCTGGATCACTCTTGTACCCCTTGACTGACTCATGGCAAGGCACACTTCAGGTGCGGTACACAACATAGCAAACTGTAGAGCCTACGTCTAAAGCATAGGGGACGACCTTCGTCCTTTCTCTCTCTTCTGCCGTGGTCAGGTCTTGAGTCTTACTCAATACTCACACCTTATGACACAGCCAAGAACTCCTTCTTTGCCAATCTATTTTGAACTCCTTCAAAATCTTGTTCATTTGAAAGTACTATTAAGCGTTTTTGATCTATCCTTATAGATCTTGATGCTCAATGTTCAAGTAGCTTAATCCAGGTTTTTATTGAAAAACACCTTTCAAACAACCCTATATGCTTTCCAGAAATTCTACATCATTTCCAATCAACAATATGTCAACAACATATATTCATCAGAAATTCTATAGTGCTCCCACTCACTTCTTTGGAAATACAAGTTTCTCATAAACATTGTATGAACCCAAAATATTTGATCATCTCATCAAAGCGTATATTCCAATTCCGAGATGCTTACTCCAATCCTTAGAAGGATTGCTGGAGCCTTGAATACTTGCTAGCATCTTTCAGGATTGACAAGACCTTCTGGTTGTATCACATACGACCTTTCCTCAAGAAAATCGTCGAGGAAACAATGTTTTTTACATCCTATCTGCATGATTTCATAAATAATGCAGTAACTGCTAATATAATTCCAACAGACTCTTAGCATCGCTACGAGTGGGAAAGTCTCATCGTAGTCAACTCCTTGAACTTATCGGAAAACATCTTAGCGACAAGTCGAGCTTTCTTAATGGTGACACTTACCATCATTGTTCGTCTTCCTTTTAAAATCCATCTGTACTCAACAGCCTTACGACCATCGAGTGGTTCTTCCAAAGTCTACACTTTGTTTTCATACATGGATCCTCTCTCGGATTTTATGGCCTCTAGCCATTTGTCGGGATCCGGGCCCACCATCACTTCTCCATAACTCATAGGTTCATTGTTATCTAGTAACATAACCTCCAAGACAGGATTATGTACCACTCTAGAGTAGTACGTATCCTTGTCGACCTACAAGTTTTGGTAGTGACTTGATCCGAAGTTTAATGATATCATCAGCTTCCACTTCAATTGGTGTAGGCGCCACAGGAACAACTTCCTGTGCCCTGCTACACACTAGTTGAAGTGATGGTTCAATAACCTTATCAAGTCTCCACCATCCTCCCACTCAATTCTTTCGAGAGAAACTTTTTCTCGAGAAAGGACTCGTTTCTAGAAACAATCACTTTTGCTTCTGGAACTGAGACAGGAGGTATACCCAACTGTTTTTGGGTGTCCTATGAAGATGCATTTATCCGCTTTGGGTTCGAGCTTATCAACCTGAAACCTTTTTCACATAAGCGTCGCAGCCCCAAACTTTTAAGAAACGACAGCTTAGGTTTTTTCCAAACCATAGTTCATACAGTGTCGTCTCAACGGAATTGTGTGGTGCCCTATTTAAAGTGAATGCGGTTGTCTCTAATGCCTAACCCATAAACGATGGTGGTAATTCGATAAGAGACATCATGGTATGCACCATATCCAATAGGGTGCAGCTATGATGTTCGGACACACCATCACACTATGGTGTTCCAGGCGGTATTAGTTGTGAAACAATGTCCACAATGTCTTAATTGCGTACCAAAATCATAACTCAGATACTCATCTCTATGATCATATCATAGACATTTTATCCTCTTGTCACGACGATCTTCAACTTCACTCTGAAATTACTTGAACCTTCCAATAATTCAGATTTGTGTTTCATCAAGTAAACATACTCAGAATCTACTCAAATCATCTGTGAAGTAAGAACATAACAATATCCACTTCATGCCTCAACACTAATTAGACTGCACACATCAAAATGTATTAATTCCAACAAGTTGCTTTCTTGTTCCATCTTACTGAAACCGAGGCTTTTCAGTCATCTTGCCCATGTGGTATAATTTGCATGTCTCAAGTGATTCAAAATCAAGTGAGTCCAAACGATCCATCTGCATGGAGTTTCTTCATGCGTATACACCAATAGACATGGTTCGCATGTCTCAATCTTTTCAAAAACGAGTGAGTCCAAAGATCCATCAACATGGAGCTTCTTCATGCATTTTATACCAATATGACTTACATGGCAGTGCCACAAGTAGGCGGTACTATCATTACTATCTTATATCTTTTGGCATGAACATGTGTATCACTACGATCGAGATTCAATAAACCATTCATTTTAGGTGCAAGACCATTGAAGGTATTATTCAAATAAACAGAGTAACCATTATTCTCCTTAAATGAATAACCGTATTGCGATAGACATAATCCAATCATGTCTATGCTCAACGCAAACACCAAATAACAATTATTTAGGTTTAACACCGATCCCGATGGTAGAGGGAGCGTGCGATGTTTGATCACATCAACCTTGGAAATACTTCCAACACATATCGTCACCTCGCCTTTAGCTAGTCTCCGTTTATTCTGTAGCCTATTATTTCGAGTTACTAACACTTAGCAACTGAACCGGTATCTATTACCATGGTGCTAATAGGAGTACTAGTAGAGTACATATTAATATAATGTATATCCAATATACTTCTGTCGACCTTGCCTGCCTTCTTATCTACCAAGTATCTAGGGTAATTCTGCTCCAGTGACCGTTCCCCTTATTACAGAAGCACTTAGTCTCGGGTTTGGGTTCAACCTTGGGTTTCTTCACTAGAGCAGTAGTTGATTTGTCGTTTCATGAAATATCCCTTCTTGCCCTTGCCCTTCTTGAAACTAGTGGTTTCACTAACCATCAACAATTGATGCTCCTTCTTGATTTCTACTTTCGCGGTGTCAAACATCGTGAATATCTCAAGGATCATCATATCTATCCCGGATATGTTATAGTTCATCACGGAGCTCTAGTAGCTTGGTGGCAATGACTTTGGAGAAACATCACTATCTCATCTGGAAGATCAACTCCCACTTGATTCAAGTGATTGTTGTACTCAGACAATCTGAGCACAAGCTCAACGATTGAGCTTTTTTTCCTTAGTTTGTAGGCTAAGAAAATCGTCGGAGGTCTTATACCTCTTGACGTGGGCACGAGCCTGAAATCCCAATTTCAGCCCTCGAAACATCTCATATGTTCCGCGATGTTTCGAAATCGTCTTCGGTGCCTCAATACTAAACCGTTTAACATTACTGAACTATCACGTAGTTATCAAAATGTGTATGTCAAATGTTCGCAACATCCACAGACGACGTTCGAGGTTCAGCACATCGAGCGATGCATTAAGGACATAAGCCTTCTACGCAGCAATGAGGACAATCCTCAGTTTTCGGACCCAGTCCGCATAATTGCTACTTTCAACTAAATTTTCTCTAGGAACATATCTAAAACAGTAGAACTAAAGCGCAAGCTACGACATAATTTGCAAAAACCTTTTGACTATGTTCAGGATAATTAAGTTCATCTTATGAACTCCCACTCAGATAGACATCCCTCAAGTCATCTAAGTGATTACATGATCCGAGTCAACTAGGTCGTGTCCGATCATCACGTGAGACGGACTAGTCATCATCGGTGAACATCTTCATGTTGATCGTATCTACCATACGACTCATGCTCGACCTTTCGGTCTCTTGTGTTCCGAGGCCATGTCTGTACATGCTAGGCTCGTCAAGTTAACCTAAGTGTTTCGCGTGTGTAAATCTGGCTTACACCCATTGTATGTGAACGTTAGAATCTATCACACCCGATCATCACGTGGTGCTTCGAAACAACGAACTTTCGCAACGGTGCACAGTTAGGGGGAACACTTTCTTGAAATTTTAATGAGGGATCATCTTATTTACTACTGTCGTTCTAAGAAAATAAGATGCATAAACATGATAAACATCACATGCAATCAAAAATGACATGATATGGCCAATATCATTTTGCTCCTTTTGATCTCCATCTTCTGGGCTCCATGATCATCATCATCACCGACATGACACCATGATCTCCATCATCATGATCTCCATCATTGTGTCTCCATGAAGTTGTCTCGCCAACTATTACTTCTACTACTATGGCTAACAATTTAGCAATAAAGTAAAGTAATTACATGGCGTTGTTCAATCACACGCAGGTCATACAATAAATTAAGACAACTCCTATGGCTCCTGCCGGTTGTCATACTCATCGACATGCAAGTCGTGATTCCTATTACAAGAACATGATCAATCTCATACATCACATATCATTCATCACATTCTTTTGGCCATATCACATCACATAGCATACCCTGCAAAAACAAGTTAGACGTCCTCTAATTGTTGTTTGCATGTTTTACGTGGCTGCTATGGGTTTCTAGCAAGAACGTTTCTTACCTACGCAAAAACCACAACGTGATATGCCAATTGCTATTTACCCTTCATAAGGACCTTTTTCATCAAATCCGATCCGACTAAAGTGGGAGAGACTGGCACCCGCTAGCCACCTTATGCAACAAGTGCATGTCAGTCGGTGGAACCTGTCTCACATAAGTGTACGTGTAAGGTCGGTCCGGGCCGCTTCATCCCACAATACCATCAAAACAAGATTGGACTAGTAACGGTAAGCATATTGAACAAAATCAATGCCCACAACAACTTGTGTTATACTCGTGCATAGAAACTACGCATAGACCTAGCTCATGATGCCACTGTGGGGGATCGTAGCAGAAATTCAAAATTTTCTACGCATCACCAAGATCAATCTATGGAGATACTAGCAACGAGAGAGAGGGGAGTGCATCTTCATACCCTTGAAGATCGTGAAGCGGAAGCGTTACAAGAACGCGGTCAGTGGAGTCGTTCACGAAGCGATTTAGATCGCGGTCGAATCCGATCTAAGCACCGAAGAACGGTGCCTCCGCGTTCAACACACGTGCAGCCCGGTGATGTCTCCCGTGCCTTGATCCAGCAAGGAGAGAGGGAGAGGTTGGGGAAGACTCCATCCAGCAGCAGCACAATGGCGTGGTGGTGATGGAGGGGAGTGGCACTCCAGCAGGGCTTCGCCAAGCACTGCAAGAGACGAGGAGGGAGAGGGGTAGGGCTGCGCCAAGAGGGAGATGTTCTCATGTGTATGGCAGCCCCAAACCCCCACTATATATAGGGGAAGGGAGGGGCTGCGCCCCCATCTAGGTTTCCACCCATAGGGGTGGCGGCCAGCCCTAGATCCCATCTAGGGGGCCGGCCAAGGGGGAGAGAGGGGGGCACCACTAGGTGGGCCTTAGGCCCATCTGAGCCTTGGGTTTTCCCCCTTTCCCTTCTCTCTTCGCCTTGGGCCCTGGTGGGGGGCGCACCAGCCCACCTGGGGCTGGTCCCCTCCCACACTTATCCTACGCAGCCCTCTGGGGCCGGTGGCCCCACCTGGTGGACCCCCGGGACCCTCCCGGTGGTCCCGGTACGTTACCGATAGCACCCGAAACTTTTCCGGTGACCAAAACAGGACTTCCCATATATAAATCTTTACCTCCGGAACTCCTCGTGACGTCCGGGATCTCATCTGGGACTCCAAACAACATTCGTTAACCACGTATATCTATTCCCTATAACCCTAGCGTCATCGAACCTTAAGTGTGTAGACCCTACGGGTTCGGGAACCATGCAGACATGACCGAGACAACTCTCCGGCCAATAACCAACAGCGGGATCTGGATACCCATGTTGGCTCCCACATGTTCCACGATGATCTCATCGAATGAACCACGATGTCAAGAATTTAATCAATCCCGCATACAATTCCCTTTGTCTACTGGTATAGTACTTGCACGAGATTCGATCATCGGTATCCAGATACCTTGTTCAATCTCGTTACTGTCAAGTCTCTTTACTCGTTACGTAACACATCATCCCGTGATCAACTCCTTGGTCACATTGTGCACATTATGATGATGTCCTACCGAGTGGGCCCAGAGATACCTCTCCGTTACACGGAGTGACAAATCCCAGTCTCGATTCGTGCCAACCCAACAGACACTTTCGGAGATACCCGTAGTGCATCTTTATAGCCACCCAGTTACGTTGTGATGTTTGGTACACCCAAAGCATTCCTACGGTATCCGGGAGTTGCACAATCTCATGGTCTAAGGAAAAGATACTCGACATTTAGAAAAGCTTTAGCATACGAACTACACGATCTTATGCTAGGCTTAGGATTGGGTCTTGTCCATCACATCATTCTCCTAATGATGTGATCCCGTTATCAACGACATCCAATATCCATGGTCAGGAAACTGTAACCATCTATTGATCAACGAGCTAGTCAACTAGAGGCTTACTAGGGACATGGTGTTGTCTACGTATCCACACATGTATCTGAGTTTCCTATCAACACAATTCTAGCATGGACAATAAAGAATTATCGTAAACAAGGAAATATAATAATAACCATTTTATTATTGCCTCTAGGGCATATTTCCAACATATATATGGGTTCAGAGGGGCTCGATCCCCCCATTTCTAGGGTTCCCAGCCTCTCATTATGTCATGTGTCGCCACCGCTTCCCCATCCACTTCTTCTCTAGATCTATTCCTCCTCCGCCTCTCTCCCTCTCGTTCGCGTCGGTCCTCTCGATAGATCGCCTGCGCGGCTCCTTCGGCGAGGCCTTGTCTGGCCAGAAGCGCCAGTGGGAGGGCTCTGTTGAGGGGGAGGTGGATCTGGAGTACGAGGCGGCCCTGCGCTCCAAGCTCCAGGCGGATCGAGCTCGGGCGGAGGGGGCCGCGGTGGAGCCCGGCGGCCCCTCGTCCCTTGGATCTGGCTCTGTTGCGGCTGGGCCCTCTGTCCTCCATGGCGGCTCCTCGTCGCGTCCCTCGGGCCCTTGGCAGGTGGCGGCTGCGGCAAGTAAGGCTGGCTCTGCTAGCCCGACCTCGCGGCCCCTTCCTCCTTGCGGTGTTGCGGCCTCAACGCGGGCCCCGGCGACCCCTGGTGGTGGTCCTGGTCGTTTCGTGCCCCACTGCTCCTTTGGGGCGCCGGGTCATCGTCCCCCCTTCGGCGGCCTGGGGCCTGCTTCCGATCCCCGTAGTGATGGTTTCTTCCTCCGCCTCCCCCCGCTCCGGTGCGCGCCCCTCCTCCAGCCCAAGTGGCCAATCCCACCCTCACATGTTTCGCTTGCGACGGCCCTGGTCACTTTCAGTCATGCTGCCAAAACCCTCCCTTCTGTCTCATCTGTAGAGAGGACGGCCACCTCATGGTGGATTGCCAAAACCGCCTCAAACCCCCTGCCTTCGTGCACTACGGCCTCGGCCTCCCTGGATGTGCCTTTTTCGCGCTTGACCGCGAGGTCCCTCAAGTGGTTCTCATCCCTGCTATCTCAAATGTCGGCATAATCACAATCAAAGACAAGAAAATCCCCCCCCCCCAGGTTCTCCTTGATGAACTCCAACTATGGGATGACGGTGGATGGGATTAGCAGATCCGCCAGTTGTCGAAGTCTGAGTTTGCTGCCATCTTCCCCTCCAAAGAAAGCCTGCAGATGATATCATTGTGCACCAGCTTTACCCTTCCCCTTAACCAACTTGTCGTCTCTGTCAAGGCTGCCTCCAATGGATCTAAAGCCATCTCTCCTCCACCTACGCTTCGCTCTCCAACATTCCTTATGGCTTCCGGTGTTCTCATTGGCAAGCCAATTGAGGTCGATCTGGAGTCTCTACTTGTCTCGGGCCCTGCGCGGTTGCGGTTTTGGTGCGTTGATCCTCATTGCATACATGGCTCAGTCAACGTCTTCCCTTCTGCTGGTGGTTTTCACCTTAGGGTCTGGGTCAAGGGTGCTACTGATCCGGTGGCGCCCCCGGCCCCACCCCCTCGGCCGGCCTCGGGGAAAGATGACAAACATGACAAGGATGATGATCGTCTACCAGATGACTCGAACCCTGGCGCTAGGCACCGTTTTACACAGTCTGGGTGGGATGGTCTGACCTCTGAAGATCATGACTTTCTTAAGGAGAATGCTCCGGTGGGGGGTGGGAACAAGGATGCGGAGGGGGACGTCAATGGGGGGGTTGTTGCTTCTGATGGAGCAAGGGGCACCCCTTTCTCTGGCATATGTTCCAACCTCCCAGCTCGCCCTGCTTCGCCTTCCCTCTCTGGCATCGAAGATCTGCCCCCGGCCGGCCCGATGTCCAAGAAAAAGAAGAAGAAATCGTCTGTCAAGAAATTCTCCGCGCATAGCAGGGCCTCGGGTGACTCCAAGCAGTCTACGATAGGGCTGTGTCGCAGGCTTGATGCTGATCTGGGTACGGCCTCGGGCCCTTCGTCTGCGGCGGCCTCTCCGTGTCGTGCCCGTCCTTCGCTGGTGCATTCCCCCGCTTCCACCGCTCACAAGAGCGGCCAAGTTTCCAACGGCGGCGAGTGGCTGGCCGACCGGGCGGCACGGTGCGCTGCGGCCAGAGACCTCCCCTCCTCAGGTACCCCTCCATGTCCCCTCAGCCCCTCCTCCCCTCGCTTCTTCTTCGGTTCGGTTAGTTCTCCCGTCGTGTTCCAATGATCAGCTTCTGCATATCTTAGAGGACGTAGGCATATCTTTTGATCCTAGTTTTGGCTCTCCGTCTACCTTGTTGGTTGTTGTTCGGGCAAATGAAAAGGCGCAGGCGGATATTGCTAGGGCCATGAAAAGGACTCCGCTTCTCGGGCTGGAGCCTCACCGGTTATGGCCGGTGGGGTGGAGGTGGCACCTGAGAGGGATCAGGTGTCCACTATTGCGCCTCGGCACAGGGCAGTCAAACGGGCTAAATCCTACATTGCCCCATGAAGGTCGAGTCTTCGCATAAAAAATCTTTCCTTCCGATGAAGGCTCTTTTTGGAATATTAGAGGTTTCGGCGCTAGGGGGCACAGGGACCAGCTTAAAGATCTTGTTCGGTCTGAGAATATTGATATTATTGGCCTTGTTGAAACGCTTAAACCCTCCTTCTCCCCTAATGAACTCTCTGTTGTTGTTGGGATTGATAGATTTGACTGGAGCTACCTGGCTTCTTCAGGCCACTCGGGTGGAATTCTTATTGGTGCCAAGAGAGTATGTTCGATTTTGTTGCCTTCGATCATGGCATTTTTCGGGCTAGCACAGTAGTGTCTCACCGCTCCCTTAATGTGCTCTGGGAAGTCATGGTAGTTTACGGCCTGGCTGATCATTCCCTTTCTTACATGTTCTTGGATGAAATCCTGAATAAGATCGAATCTTGTGATCTCCCTTTGCTTATTGGCGGTGACTTCAACTTAATGCGCTCTCCTTTGGATAAAAACTCGCCTAATTTTTGTTGGCCGCTTGCTGGTGCGTTCAACGCTTTTATTTATGACTCTGCAATCCGCAAAGTGCCTAGGGTGGGTTCCCACTTCACTTGGACGAATCACCAAACTGTGCCTATTAGATCTGTTCTTGACCGCGTGTTTATTTGCCCCATATGGGACTCCTTGCTCCCTCAGGCCTCTCTTTGGGCTCTGCCCATTGTGGGGTCGGATCATGCGCCCCTGATTCTTGACGATGGTATTCGTTCCATCTCCTCTCTGTGGTTCCAATTTGACGCTTCTTGGCTCCTGGTTGATGGCTTTGCTGATTTGATCGCTTATAAAATCTCTTCCTTCTTGTCCTCTGCTCGCCGCTCTTTTGGCCCGATGGACGACTGGCACAAGTGCTTGTACTTCCTCCGAAAATTTCTCCTTGGCTGGGCTAGGAATCACGCTGTCGAGTCGAGGCGTGACAAGGCTCGGCTCTCTGCCCAAATTAGCTCCCTTGACGCGCGCGCGGATTGCCCTGGGCTCCACCCCCCGAATGGCAGACCCGGTATGATTTAGAGGAGGCCCTTTTGGCCTTGCACCGTCGAGAGGAAATTTACTGGAGGCAAAGGGGCAGCATTAATTGGACTCTAAAAGGCGACTCCCCTACTGCATATTTCTTTGCCATTGCTAATGGTAGACGTCGCCGTTGCATGATTGACAGCTTGGTCATCAATAACGTCAGGGTGTTTGATCACTCCCTAATTATGTCGCATGTGGTCAACTTCTTCACCTCTCTTCTCTCCGCTAAGCCCGAGATGAGCTTTAGACTAGCTAATTTTTCTGGGCTACACAGGAGAAGGTTTCTAGCGCTGATAACGAAGCCTTGTTGATCCCCCTCTCTGATGAGGAGATTTTTGAAATGATCCGCTCCGCTAACTCCAATTCGGCCTCGGGCCCAGACGGCTTCTCCATCCCCTTCTTCAGGCAGTTCTGGCCCCAGCAGAGGGGCGTCATCCAGGCTATCATTCAAGGCTTCTGGTTTAGAACCGTTGATATCTCTCAGTTAAATTACGTTGTCCTCACTCTCATTCCTAAAGTTAAAGGGGCGGAATTGATCTCTCGGTTTAGACCTATAGCCCTGATTAATAATTTCGCTAAACTACCGGCAAAGGCCTTGCTACTAGGCTCTCCCCTATTGCCCATCGTACTCTCAGTCCTTTCCAATCGGCCTTTGTTAAGGGAAGGTTTATATTAGATGGTATCCTTTGTCTTCATGAGATTGTTCATGACCTGCGAGTCTGGGGCTCCAAAGCGGTGATTCTAAAACTTGACTTCGAAAAATCTTACGACTCGGTTAGTTGAAATTTCCTTCCACAAGTGCTTCTGGCCAAGGGCTTTGATGGTGCGGTGGTTCACAGACTTATGCAGTTGGTCACGGGTGGCAACACTATGGTTTCGGTCAATGGGAACATCAGTCAGTTCTTCGCCAATGGCAGGGGCCTGAGGTAGGGTGACGCGGCTTCACCCCTCCTCTTCAACTTTGGGGCTGACTCTCTCTCCCATATTCTAACTCGGGCTGCGACAGCTGGTCACATTACTCCTGTCAGCTCCCACCTTGTCCCTAATGGCATCTCTCACTTACAATATGCGGATGATACTGTCATAATGGTTGAATTGAATGATGCTAGTATAGCCCACCTGAAGTTCCTTCTCCTTTGCTTTGAAGCTCCCTCTGGTCTAAAGATTAATTTTGCCAAGAGTGAAGTCATTGTTACTGGGGTCTCGGACGTTGAGGCCCAAAGAGTTGCTCATCTTCTTAATTGCTCCCTAGGCTCTTTTCCATTAAAATATCTCGGCCTCCCGATCTCCCCCCACAAGTTGTTGGCTAAAGATTTCGCTCCGACTGTTACTAAGGTGGGCAACCGGGTCCTGCCGTGGAGAGGTCGCTACAACACCCAAGCGGGCAAGATCGCCCTAACCAATGCCTGCATGTCCTCCCTCCCCATGTTCCTGATGGGCTTCTACCTCCTTTCGGGAGGGACTCACGCTGGTTTTGATAAGCACAGGGGTGCCTTTTACTGGAATTCGACGGACAACAAGCGCAAATACGGGATGGTGAAGTGGAAATACATCTGCAGACCTAAAAACCTTGGTGGGTTGGGTATTATTAACACGGCTGTCATGAATAAATGCCTCACTTTAAAGTGGTGGTGGAAAATCATGTCTTCTATGGAGACCCCTTTGTGGCTCACCATTCTCAAGGCTAAGTACTTCCCTACGTCGAGTCCCATGTTTGCTTCGTCTTCTGGTAGTTCCCAATTTTGGCATCAACTCATTAAAGTTCGCCCGATTTTTCCAATCCTTGGTTAAATTTACAGTCAGGAATGGCAAATCTACTCGCTTTTGGTTAAACTGGTGGTGCAGGGAGGCCACCCTTGCGGTGTCGTTCCCGATCTTATTTTCTTATTGTTCTAATCCGGAGATCTCTATCTTTGAGCTCCTTCTCAATAATTGGGATCTAGACCTTCGTAGAACGCTATCTCCTGTAGAGTTGGAAGACTGGCATCGCCTTATTGCTTGCTTTCCCTTTCTCTCGGAGGAAGAGGACTCGATGGTCTGGCCCTATTCTTCTTCTGGTCGCTTTTCGGTTAAGTCTGTTTATGCTAAACTTATCTCAGGCTCCACCACTTCCAAGTTCAAGTGCATTTGGAGTGCCCGTGTCCCTCCTAAGATCAAAATTTTCCTTTGGCGTGCTTTTTGTGGGAAGCTTCCCGCGGCGGACCAAATCCAGAAAAGGAACGGCCCGGGCTAGGACAGATGCGCCTTGTGTGGGGACATTGAAAACACTGATCATATCTTCTTTCGTGCTCTTTGGCTAACTTTGTGTGGAGTTGTATCCGTTATTGGCTGCAAGTGGATTGGAACCCCTTGTCTTTTGTGGATCTGCGGAGATTGGCCAGCGGCCTATCTGGGGCTTCTAAAAGGGTCTTCTAGGTTGGGTTTGCAGCGATCTGTTGGTCGTTGTGGACCACTAGAAACAAGTTTACCACTAAACATATCTTCCCGGCTAATCCTGTTGGTTGCTTATTTAAAACTGGTGTATTCCTGCAGCAGTGGAGATCATTGATTAAGGATGGGACCACGAGGCCTTCGACGCTATAGTGTCCAAGATTCAGGCTACGGCTTCCTCCTTGGCGCGCAGGCATCACGAGGTGTCTTAAATCCTAGCGTCTTTCCTATCTTATCTTATTAGGGCTGGCCTTCATGCCTTGACTGGCTGGGTTGCCTTGTATGCGAACTTATTCTATCTGCTTGTCCTGCTACTGTGTTTGTTTTGGTGTTGGCTGTGCTACTCTGTGAGGGAGCCCTGGATTAGGGGGTCCTTGGACAGCCGGACTATTGGACTATGAAGATGCAAGATTGAAGACTTCGTCCCGTGTCCGGGTGGGACTCTCCTTTGCGTGGAAGGCAAGCTTGGCAATTCGGATATGTAGATCTCCTTCTCTGTAACCGACTGTGTAACCCTAGCCCCCTCCGGTGTCTATATTAACCAGAGGGTTTAGTCCGTAGGACAACAACAATCATAATCATAGGCTAGCTTCTAGGGTTTAGCCTCTACGATCTCGTGGTAGATCAACTCTTGTAATACTCATATCATCAAGATCAATCAAGCAGGAAGTAGGGTATTACCTCCATCGAGAGGGCCTGAACCTGGGTAAACATTGTGTCCCCCGCCTCCTGTTACCATTAGCCTTAGACGCACAGTTCAGGACCCCCTACCCGAGATCTGCCGGTTTTGACACCGACACTCTGCCTGGTGGCTTTATTTATAAAGTCAGGCGTATGTCTTTTATCTAAAAAAATTCTCTCTAGTATCCTAGTAAACATATTGAATTCATGGTGCTTTGCATCTTTCAGCACACTTTGACTAGGCAAATATGGCAACTTGAATTTTGTAGACGAATATAAAAGTAGAGTTGTATTTCTTATGGAATTCTTAAACATATTACATGTTTGTTTCTGACCAATCTGCATCTTTATGCATAGTCATGTGGTTTCCTTTTTCTTCTCTTAAAGTTTCAAGTAATGAATTAATATGTTATCCTGCTTTTTGTCGCACTTCCAGACTGACAACAGAAAGACACAACTTCGGAGATCTTCTCGACTTATGCTCAGTCCGCCTACAAATGATCATAAGTAGACTATAGAGTAACGTCTCTTTTTGGAGAATCAAAATATATTGCTTTATTCCAAAAAATTCCTTTTAACTTGTTGTTTGGAATTCTTCGAATACATACAATGGATATGTTGGTTCTCGAATTTTACAAGCTCCTAGTTAGACCATCTATTAGTCTATTGGATATGGTATTTTTTTCTGGGTAATTGGAAAGATTGCCGCCTTTAATTAGAAGAACATGGTTGTGTTCAGTTGTTTTTATAAGCGACTATTTTGGGAGGTATAGTCGAGAAACCTATCGCATAGCATGTGGACTACACGCGAAGGAGGTAACTACAAGAATTTTGCATGGATATCTGCCAGAGCTAGGTGCACCACCTCCTGATAAATCATTCTCTGTCCATTGGAAATCCGACGATTCCTCTCTTTCCAGGCATTCCATAGTGTGTAGATCAAATTCCCATTTTGCACCTTCAAACTTTGCTCCCAAGGGATAGCCAGGTAGGCCTCCCACCAATGGTTGACAGATTGACCACAGTTTGTCATCATTAGCGGGGGCATGGCAGTCTTGGCATTCACCGCCTTCCATACCTCCTTCGGAAGGGACAATCCTTGCAAAGGTGGCACAATGCCTCATTTGTCGCTAAGCATAAGTGAGAAACCAGACTATAGGGCAAATCCTATTTGCTAGGTTATCTGTCATCAGGATTCTACCATGCAACACGAGCCAAGCGAAGAGCTTGCATTCGGGAACGACTGTTTCCTTCCAATGCTTCATAGGACGACAGGGTTGCACATGGGCAAGGTATCTTATACACAAATTTGGTCAAGAATTAACCTGAGGCCATCCACTTATAGAGGATGGTGTCCACGCGGTTAGGGTCGATGTCGGTGTTCTGCAGAAGCTCCAAATGTCAACAAATTCTCGCAGTTGGGTAGGGGTGTTGAGGCATGCGACAACAGTTATCCACTTACCCCTCCCCCCTGGAGGTCCTAGTTTGCCGTCCTGTTCTTCCTAGTTGCGATCTTGAAAAGCTCTGGGACACTGGTACAAAGTGTGGAATAACAAATCCAGTAGTCTTGTCAGAAACTTGTTTGCTAGCCATCGCCAACGGTGATTGTGATAGAGGCACGGAAAGGATCCATGTCTGAGTCGCTACAAGGCAGGTATGAACCCATCCAAGGGCGCTCCAGGTCATTCCATTGGAACCAAGGCTAGCGTGGGCGCAAGGCTCCGCCGAAGCGGTCAAGGTCAACATAACATAGGTTGTTGGCATGCTTACATGGATGGGGCTAGGCCAGCCTATAGCATGTGCGGCCGGTGCGGTTGCATAGGCCCCCCACAGCTTAGGGGCCCAACCCATGTCAAAATTGTATACTACTATACTAATATTATATGCTTATATAATTAATCAGCCTGCAATTTAATTTCCAGCCCACGCCCATGATGCAGCCTCCACCACACAGCAACGCTCTTAAGCACAAAATGAAAGAAAGCAATGGGCCCTTGAGGCCTATGCCTGGTGAGCTTTCGGTTCTGATCCTAAAAACAGCACAACAAGCGTTGACCAACTTGTCCAATCATAAGGGTGTCTTTGTTAAAGTTTTCTCTTTACCTAAAAAAAGTTAACATTTCCTCTATTATTTGTGGAATAAAAAATTGTCTGGAAATGAAAAACGCAAAAGGAGGGAACAAGGAATTTCTTTGATATTGATTAACAATTGAAATACAAAGAAAACATGCTAGTAGTTCATAATTTTGTTTTGTGTGTAAAAGGTCTCTCTTTGTTATCTTGCACTGGGGCCCCTCACATGCAAGGGCCTACCGGTGATAATCATGCTTAGATAACTATACAAAACTACATACAATGCATTGAAAGTGAACTTTCATGTCCTGGTGATAAACTCTAGCTTTACTATTTGATTAACATATTATCTACCAACACGCATACACAAACTTATCGTAGCCCCTTGCTTCCTATGCACGCTAAGGCCATCATGGATACAAGGGATGGCTTATACTTGTGGTTATGTGCTCACGTACTGCAACATGGGTAGGATCTGATCGATAAACATTGTCATGGGGCCATCACGAGCGGAGGTTATGTGCGTCCCTATAGGTAGGGATAGGTTACGTAGTTCCAAAGCTCCTTGTTCGATTCTTTTGGTGGGACCTTTTTCCAAACAAAGGTGTTGATTAGTTTGAAGCCAAAGATTGTTCAGTTATGGTCTCATTAGCAAAACTAGCTAGTATTTTACATGTACCATGCTTTTGTATGATTGTTCTCGAGATCTCATACACTTCATTTTTCATACCTTTTTTGGGTGAAATGATGCTTCACAACTCTCATGTCCATATTATGATTGTAGCAATGTTGGCATAAATATGAAGGGCCAAATCAAAACAACTTGAGAGTGGCTCCTTGACTATTGTTACTTCCACAATTTAGGGGCTAAGGCTAGAATGTTGATAGAAACAGACCCGAAGTCCATACCATAATGCACCATAGACAAAGGAACATACTAATTTTTAGGCACATGATATAATTAATCTCCAAATCCTCCATTTAAGTTGATATAATTTTTTACCATTAAATCAACCCATACAATTGCACTTCCATAAGATGTCACTCTAAGGTACAAGAAAGCTACCTGACCACCCAAGAGGCGTAAACCCTAGCCCCAGAGATATATATCAATTATTCATCTTGTGTCGCTCAAATTATGCCGATATTTGTAATACTCACTAAAAGTAGTCCTAAGCATGCACTATATGACTTGAAAACCTTCATCATTCCTTCCTAAATCCCTTACCTAGAAGGTCTAACTAGTAGTCAACTATCCGGTAGGGTAGGGATTTGACTCGACTTCGAAAGAATTGCAGTCACCTATGTTTGAGTCCTTGGACCCCCTTGGGTATGCATCTTCTTAATTATGAAGTACTAGAGCTCTGACCCAATTGTCTACAAATAAAATTACAATGTAACTCTTGGAAATACCTCGTGGTAGATTAGCTTTTGATCCATTCCCTATTTGGTCTCATAGGTTCCTACCATGGCCTTTGCTGCCAAGTTATCACTTGCTTATACCATTATATAATCACTACTAGGGAAAAGCCTAGCAGTAGCGCGGGTCTAAGGGCTATTAGTAGCGCGGGTCTAAGGGCTATCGATTGCTTAGTTATTTCCCATGTTCCATGGGGAATTTAAGGCCACAACACCAATCATTTGGGGGCGTGACAACAAATAGGTAGTTTTTTTATGGAATCGAGACAGCTTTAGATACATTATAAAAAAATGTATGCCGATCCATGTATTTATGAGTGAATATACACATAAATAACAACATAGTTGTCTGTTGAATACGGAAATCTGCACATTTACTGCCACCATGTACCTACAACATCTCACTCATGTTAGGACTCGGCATGAGTTTGAATTCGGAATGGCAAAAGGGAAAGATGTTTTTCCAAAGGTAAAGATGAGCACACTAACATTAAAAATAACAAAATAATGGAAAATTATCCATAGATACCATATTATGCATATCAGGTTTGCTGAGAAAGCATATATGGTCGGTTTAAAATCTTTGGGTTAAATGATCCTTCAAATATTTTATAATATTGTTGGTTTTAGTTATTATTATGAGAGCTTTTAAAATAATAATTCTCACATTCAAAACTCTCATGAATCATGATAGATAGAGTCATTGTTTCACAGGAATTACACGGTGTCGGTGTTGTATGGCCTACTCATATCATGGAGAAGCCAGATTCAGAATTCAAGGAAAAGTTGATGTGTCTTCTCCGCAAACCATTTAGCCAGGGAGAATACATTGCGCTGCTGGACAAGGCTACGACTCGCCTTCCGGCAATAAAGAAAAGGCAAACACGCAGTGGCATGAAGTACTACAACTCTAAACATGAAAGGAAACCATCACATTTTGATTCTCACCCAGGTATACTGGCTTTTATACTACGGACATAACTTTTTTTGTTCGTTGGACTTATGTTATGTACTATTCCCCTTATTATTTTCTGTGTTGAAATTATCTTTTTAGGAATTATTGCGAAAACATGGCTAAAGTAACTTTTATACATAATGATTATAGGATCAAAATCATTTTCCATGCTTAATGAACACTCTGCCTTGTTATTTATGAAACAATTTGTGCTTGTTTTTTCTCGCAATTTTCATTTTCCTTTTGAACCTTGCAACTTGCAAGCCAACATTCTGTTTTTCGGTGATATATTGGTTTACAAGACTGTTAAATCTATGTCAAAATAGCATGCTTGAATCTAGGTGAACATACGCTTTCTATAGATACACTTGAAACCCCTGTACGCTTAGGTTAGCAGGACTTTAGAACAACAAGCACTGTGGCATTTTCATAATTGTGTTGCACAAATTGTCATGTAATTCTTATTTTCTTCTTTGATAAAATACAAAGCTTGCATCTCGATGAATTGGTAGAAGAAAAGTGGTTGTACTATGTACTAGCCTTAGAAAGGCCACAGCTTTACCCATGCACCACAACACAATTACATTATGTCGGCGCAGAAGTCCAGCTGCCCTGTGAGGGAATGTGGAGGAATTTTAACAAATACCTAAAATAGAAATAGTTTGCTGTGGAGTACTATATACTGATAATGGGTTGTGTTTGACTTAAAACTTGGCTAACTTAAACTTTCAGCGTATTTGCAAAGGTCATCAACATGATTGCAGTCCAAAATTAAACTCCCAGCAGGTTTATTTTATTTGCTATAATAAATGGCTTTTTTTCCTTGAGAAATTACTTTTCCCAATAAGACGAGAAAGTAGTAGCAAATCATATTGGTATCTGGTTTGAAGTAATGTGGTATGTGTCTGTTCAAGAAACACTGATTTCTTACATGGCGTAGTATTAATCAACACGTGTTTTATATTTATAATTCCAGATCTTGCTGAACATGTAGAAAGCACCAGCATACCCAATCAGGTAGCTCTGTTGCGCGGATTTATCTTGTGGAGGGAGGTAACCTCATCCATACCTGTTAGAGTACGTAATGGGCCTAATGGGCCCGTTAGTCTTAGGATTAATTAGATATAAGGGTCGCTTACTTAGGGGTCAAGTAAGCCTTGCTTGGGAGTCAAGTAAACCTCCCTATATAAAGAGAGGAGATGTATCAATCTAATCAAGTAAGAATTAAGAAGGAAATCCCTTCCCTCTTGCCCGGGCGTGGGCAGAAAGGCCCCCGGCCGGCCCTCTCGCGCCCTCCTTCTAGCAGTGCCATAACAATTTGGCATCACATAGCTCCATTCTGATCATGTCTTCGCCGCCGCCCACCCCGTCGTCTCCGCTTCCGACCATCACCACTGCACCGCTGGCCATCTACACCGCGCCGCTGCCCTCCCCGTCCGCGCCGCTAGTCGCATCCTCCGGCGCCGCCACCGCACCACCGACCGCCGCCTACACCCCGGAGGAGGTCACCGGGGTCCTTAACGACCTCGTCACAGCCGTCCAGGGGATCCGGCTGTACCTGGCCAGCCCCTATGGGCCGCCGCCGCCCCTGCCGCCAACCGTCGCCATCGGGCCGTCGGCCCTGCCGTGGTACTCGCCGCATCCAGGGGCCTCCGCAGCGTTCGCTGGGATGCTGCAGTTGCTGCCGCCGCCCGCCGCCGCCCCACAGTGGCCGACGCCGGCTCCCGCCGCGCCTCCAGCGCCCATCGCCGCCCCCGCGCCGCTGTGGCTGCCGTGGCAGCCGCCGCACCAGGCGGCCTTCGCCGCGCTCGTCAGGCCACTGCAGCAGCCGCTGCCGCTGCCATCCATCGCCACCACCGCCCAACCTGTCTCTCCTGCTGTCCTCCGTCGCGCCTGCCCCCGCCGTCCTCACCCCGGAGGAGGTGTCCGGGGTGCTACGGGACCTAACCCAGGCGGTCCAGGAGATCCACCTGTTCTTGGTCAGGTCCTACAGGCCGCACCCGGCTGCGCCGCCCATCGCCGCCCCCGCGCCGCCGTGCCTGCCGTGGCAGCCGCCACACCAGACGGCCTTCGCCGCGCTCGCCGGGCCACTGTGGCTGCCATCCATCGCCACCACCGCCCAGCCCTGGCTGCAGTGGCAGCCGCCGTTCCTGGCGGCCTCCGCCGCACCCGACGCTCCGCCGCAGCAGCCGCTGCCGCTGCCCGGCGTGACACCGCAGCAGCTGCAGCAGCCACCGCCAGTCAGCTCCGCCGCCCAGTATGGGATGCCCTACGATGGGACTGCGACGACCTTGTTCCCATCAGCGCCGCCGCCATCCCAGGGCGTCCACATCCAGCAGATCAAGTCCCCGCCGTCACCGTCACCGCTTCCGTCTTGGATCGCTACGCGCCACGTGTCGGCGGCGGTGAGGCTGCAGGCTGCTGCGCGCGGCCTCCTAGCGCGTCGGCGTGTGTGGGAGATGCGTGGTCTGCAGCTGCTGCTCCTTCAAGTTGCCCTTCGCTGCGCAAAGGACCTCGATCTCGTCCGTTGCGTCGGTAATCTTGGGCATGCGGTTTCCCCCACGGGCGGCGGGCATGCTGTTTTCCCCGCGGGCAGCAACCTCAAAGTCTGCGACATCGGCTGTTGGGGGGGCGCACCCCTCCTCGTCATTCTCCATCGCAAGCCCTCCACTCTTCCCTGTGCGGTGCAGACCAACAGCCGTCCAGCAGGGAGAAGGCATGGTGTCACCGACAACAGCGCACCGCGTAGCACCACTGCCTTCCGCCACCGGCCGCCGCGAGGGCGCCTCTGCTGGTCACTCTTGCGACCACTTCCAGGTGGTAATACACATGTAGTCCTTTTGTCCAGGTGGTGTCCATGGGATCCAGGTGGCTGTACACGTGCACGTCCGACGTGCGGATGATGTCCACTTTTTGTTAAGGGGTCCAAAATAAAGCGTCCCAGTCCATTTCAGGTTCAGAATAATAAAACAAGCCGAGATGTAAAAGGGTTGTTTTTAGGTGTTAGGTTTGTGTTGCGTCGAGTCATGGTTATAAGTTGGTTAGGCTGCAGCTCGAGGACAAGCTGCATGTTCAGGTGGGGTGTAGTGTTAGAGTACGTAATGGGCCCGTTAGTCTTAGGGTTAATTAGATATAAGGGTCGCTTACTTAGGGGTCAAGTAAGCCTTGCTTGGGAGTCAAGTAAACCTCTCTATATAAAAAGAGGAGATGTATCAATCTAATCAAGCAAGAATTAAGAAGGAAATCCCTTCCCTCTTGCCCGGCCGTGGGCAGAAAGGCCCCCGGCCGGCCCTCTCGCGCCCTCCTTCTAACAGCGCCATAACAATACCATTTCTTTGTTTTTCGTTAATAACCCTTTTTTGCAAATAAATTGCATGCCAGCATGGTCTCAAGCCTCAAACAGTAATGGCTCTAATGCCTCCACCTGTTGTTAAACAACTGAAGTGATATTATTTGTTTACCTGTTCCCAGTTAGAGCAAATATATTTCTTTTGGTTTAGGTTATTTTTTATTAATGGAGGCAGCCCAATATTGTCCTGTTGAAGATCACGCTGGTATGGTACCAAACGTAGTTAATGAGTTTATTTGCAGCAAAGTACTAACAGACGCGGTGCATCAGTATCAGTTTTTCTTGTTGCCAATTTTGAAAATTCATTTCACAAAGGAGTAGTTCACAATGGAGTAACTACCGTGTGATTTCTTCATATTTCTTGACTGTTAATAGCATGTGCCAACTTCTTATATAGATAGATTTCCCTAACAGATGGCCAATTCCCTAGCAATATTACATTTTCCCTTATTTGGTTAGTTAGGCCGACTGCCCGCCGACCTGTGTCCTAACAATTTACTTTCTTCCTTTGTAGAATATTTTGCATCAGGACCAATTCAGGCCATGGAGAGATGACTTAGAACAGTACAAAGTTACTATCATAGAAATAGATTGAGATCACCTGCAGAATTACAGAAGAGTTTGTCACTTCTCGATTGGAGGGGAAAAGCCCCAGTTTCTCCTTGTTGAATTAGTTTGGTCTCCAGTGTGCATCTTACACTGGTCGCTATTGTTATTTTATATGCAAAAACGTAGAGCTGATGCTACGAGAAACTATAGTAGCATATCTCAGTACTCAGAAGTCCCCAAAATAAATTATCTTCAGACAGGGGTATACCCTATTTTGCTCAGCTTTTCTTTCAGATAGAAGGTTTATGGACGACAATGATGTTGTCAACAGACAATGTATTTGTTTTTATATGTGCAACTGCAGCCATAACTTTGGAATGTTCTGGTTCATGCTTCTTTCTTATGGAACAACAAGTGTGTACAACTCGTCACCCTAGCAGAATTGTATTTTACATCTAGGATCTGGCTGCTTTTGAATTTGACGGAGGGTTTGCCCATGCTGAAATTGAGCACTCTAGACCTCATGTTGTACTTTTTTTGACAGAACCTCACCAAGAGGGCAGGGTACTCCTGAAGAAGAATGTAGTTGGCTTGATTATAGTAGAAAATTAGGGCCGAAGAAGCATACAACAGCATGTTTGATTGAGGGACAAGCATGCAAAAACCCCGACAATGAAAAGAAACCAGAAAGATCAACAATGCCGACACCGGCCAAACTTGACCTCCACCGCAACATGGGTTTATTCAGGGTCTCCGCCAATCCAGTGGTCCTGCCAAAATAGCACCGGAGCACCATCCCTGATCACGGCCCGGGAAGATGCCCTGAAGATGGAAGTTGCGTCCACTGAAACAGAAAGCTCCAGGGCCGACCAGGGAGAGCATCACAAGGTTTTGCCTGCCATAGCCATTTGGATCGCAGCACGCCGTTGGGAGAATTGAGGTTGTACGTGCAACCCAAGCCCTCCATGCTGAACCGGTGTGCACACGTCCGACCAGGCGACCAGGCATTGGCCTCCTTTTGCACAATCCGCGCCAGCCCACAGGACGCCATCAGAAACCATGGCGGGAGATCTAAAGATCGCCGCAATTTTTATGGCACCTTTCAAGTGCCCGGCATTCGCTTTAAGCAGTGTGCCTGGCTTATGGCCGTGCCCAGGCCAAGCCAACGAGGGCATTGGCTAGCTTTTGACCGGTTTTTGGTTTGCCATATAGAGTTTCTATGAGTTCCCTTCAAAAAATCTGGCATCGCTCTACATAAGCCCTTTTTTCAGTCTAATGATGAAAAGTTCCTCCTAAAAAGAAGTTTGGACTAAACTCTAGCTCGTAACTGCATAGACAGACAATTTTAAAAAAAAATATACTTTTCGTCCCTCAATTCTTGACGAAGTCTAGATTTAGTTCCTCAATTTTAAAACCGGACAACTTGCACCCGCAGTTCTTAAAACCGGACAAGTTTAGTCCCTTGTCTCGGCTGACGCGCTATCACTGCTGACTCAGCATGGTTTTGACCGGTCTTCGTCCACATGGCAGTATTTCTCTCTTCTACCTTCTTTCTTCTCACATTGGCTGATTGAGGCATTTCATCCACATTGCATGCACTGTGTGTGCCGTCCACGGCAAACCCACACAAGTCCCTCTAGCCAGCCACGATGCCTCTGCATTACCTTGCCAGCCACCTCGAGCTTGCTGCACCTCGTCGGACATCACAGTCCCGTTCTACCTCGCCAGACACCACGGCCCACGGCCTCTCCCGCTTCATGACGAGAATGAAGGAAAGCAGGCAGCGTCACCATGATGGCCGCGGAGGATGAAGGCAAGCCACACGATCGGTGGCGCTACCCCATGCTTGTCCTCGATCTCCTCTTCTCCATTGTCTGGGAGCACGTGATCTGTGGGGTGCGCGGGCGAGGGAGCCCAGTCTACGGCTTGGGCACGAGGAGAAGCTCAAGAGCGCATCGGGCATCTTCATCTGGTGCTCAGCACCACGAGCATGTTGGGCGGGGTGGCGGCGCTCCCGTACAGCGACCACGGAGCACACGTATACCATCTACACAGCCAAAAAGAAAATGAACGAGGCAGCGTCGCCCATGTGCACCATGTACGATCTAGTACAACGTCCTAAACACTAGTGATAAAAACCAACGGGACGAGGTAGCACCACGAGCGTGCTGGGCGGGGTGGCGGCGCTCCTGTACAGCCTCTCGAAGGTGACGGTGATGGCCGTGGTGCAGCTGGTGGTGGACAAGCTGGCGCGCCGGCGTGCGTGTGAATGCCATGTCGCCCGGTTGCTGCGGTGAGCGCTCGGTCGGCGAGGACCGCAGCGCGCGCAACAGCCGAGATGACACCGAGCTGCGAGCGACATGGGGGAGAGCGCGATGGAGATGCTGATGCTGACTTGCACTGTCCCGAGTTGCGGCTTCCTTTTGGCCTAGGCGAAGCAGCAAGCCGGCGCACAAGGCGTCAGCCAGCAGCCATCCGCCGGGTGTCGCACGTGCCCAAGCCACGGGAACAGCCAACACGGTCCAGCTGTAGACGGCACACACAATGCATGCTAGGTGCTTGATAAAATGTCTCAGTAATCCAATGGAAGAAGGAGAAAGGTGGGAGAGAGAAATACCGCCATGTGGACAAAGACTGGTCAAAACTGCGCTGAGTAAGCAGCGATACCGGGTTAACCGAGACCAGGGATTAAACTTGTCCGGTTTCAAAAGTTGAGGATGCAAGTTGTCTGGTTTTAAATTTGAGGAACTAAATTTAGACTTCGCCAAGAGTTGAGGGACAAAAAATATACTTTTCTCAACAATTTTTATCAGTTTTTACTTCTGCTTTGGTAATCAAATTCTCTAGCACCACAGCAAGAAATGGAAGAAACCAGATAAAGAATTCATTAAAGTAGCTGTAGATGCTTCATATCACAATGAAGAGGGGAAAGGCTCCACGGGTGTGATTAGAGACAAACATGGTGTTTTGTTAGCGGCTGCATGCTCTACATTCAGCACGTCAATGATACCCACACCGCTGAAGCTATGGCAGTACATCAGGGCCTTCTCCTGGCAAACACAATTGAAGTGGTGAATGCATGTGCAGGTCAGGACAGAATTTGGAATGAAGCTTCCACAATAGATGCTAAATGTTTTATAATGGCTGGAATGATTGGAAGAGTGGAATTTCTACATTGCTGTTGAGAATGATGTCTCCAGTAGCTGGGTTGGTGAACCCCCTGAATTTTTAGTGAATGCCATTGTAAACGATGTAACTACTTTCCAGTGCAAAAAAGTGGCCATGATGGTATTCATTCAAAGAAAGAAAAGAAATGCTGAACGGAGCTGTGCCCTGATGAAACCAAAGATGAAAGTGAAATTGCAAGGGTGCAGCACGACTAGACCAAATCCATTTTCAGAGTACATAATCAAGTTTAATTAGGTCATTAACGCTACATCATGTGATGCATTGTGCTGTGGACATAAAGTTGAATGTGAGATTCAATACCCTCGATTTCAACATGAGAAATGCATCAACTGATTAATAGCAGCTAGAATGCTAGATCCCAGTTGTAACCTACTAGAATGTATGCAATTTCACAGGGAACGATTTCTCCTTTCAACAGTTGAGCAATATATACATTTGTTCTCCCAAGAGAAAGAGCCACACAAGCAGACTGCCCCAGTACTTATTCGCACACTCCATTTATAAAATGATAATAATCAAATATTCTCTACTGAGAATGATTTCGCCCTTTAAGAATTATCTCCACAAAAGATAAGATGAGTGAACTAAGGCAATGGGTAATCTAAGTCCATCAATGGAATAACATCTTGATCTTTCAGATCATCTATCCATGGCCTGAATTGATCCTCGTGTGCACTATTCTGCAAATAAAAAAAATGTGTAAACTTCACAGTTTGCAAATCTTCATGCTACCAAGGTACGTATGGGAGAGCAAATATGGAGTAGTATAGAAGAAGCATGCGATTAAGATAGCGTATACACTAATGCTGAAAACTACAGATTTCGTTATGATAGCTGGGGTAGCACCAATTGAAGAGAAGCTTGTCCAACATCGTCTAAGATGGTTTGGGCATATTCAGCGCAGGCCTCCAGAAGCTCTAGTGCATAGCGGACGGCTAAAGCATGCGAAGAACGTCAAGAGAGGTTGGGTTAGACCGAAATTGACATAGGAGGAGTCCGTTAAGAGAGACCTGAAGGATTGGAGTATCACCAAAGAACAAGCTATGGACAGGGGTGCGTGGAAGCGTGCTATCCATGTGCCAGAGCCATGAGTTGGTCGCGGGATCTTATGGGTTTCACCTCTAGCCTACCCCAACTTGTTTGGGACTAAAGGCTTTGTTGTTTTTGTTGTTGTTGTTGGTATCAAGCCCCCCTAACCTGATCTTGAAATGGCAATATTTGAGCTGCATGGCAAACTAATGGTCTATCCATGACACATCTCCTTTTAATTCTACCAAAAGAATACATGTGCTCCAGCTGTAGCAAACTTATTTGAGTATATAAAAAGTACTACTCCCTCCGATCCAAAATAAGTGTCGCAGTTTTGAACTAAAATTAAACTAACCTTAGTTCAACAATGTGACACTTATTTTGGATCCAAAATAAGTGTCGCAGTTTTGAACTAAGATTAAGCTAACCTTAGTTCATTGCAGGTGACCTAGAAGATTTTAGGGTTGGGCCTTTGGATTTAGATGGAAATGTGAACATTGCAGACATGACCACAATTAGTGCAAACATATTATCATCAGAGGTAAATTAGTATTAAAGAATACCTGCAACCAGAAGAAAAATCCACGCATCAGAGCTAAACCCTTCGAAAAGCTAGTGTTTGTAACTTGTTCAACAAGATCTGAAGTTAAATAAACGAAGAGTGTTAGCACTATAACCACAACAACTCATAACTGTTAAAACAAAAACAACATCCTTTATCAAACTGTTACAAAGTAGTTTACATTAACAAGCCCCAGCATCAATATTTCTAATATTCTCGAAGGGGAAAAATATCAATGTGCTTGGCTACTACTCCCTCCATCCCATAATATAAGAACGTTTTTGACACTACACTAGTGTCAAAAACGTTCTTATATTATGGGACGGAGGGAGTAGTTTATACTCAAGTTCACTGCAATACCAAGGACCGCTTAGTGACTTGTCAGAGGGAACGAAAGCTTTTCAAGCAAAATGAAATTACAATTGTGCAGTAATAGAATCTAGAGAATGAGTACTTGACTATGACACATCAACAGTATTAGAATCAAGAACAAATTATGTTCAAATGTTTGATTGCTAGTTGAGCTGCCCATCAAAAGTATAGAGTAGTCCACAACATACTAATACAAACATTTACAACGATGCATAGCCTATACTGCACTGCAATTTCAGCACTACAGGATAATTCATGATATCGGGGATTGTTAAAACAACACAGCACTGTGTCATCAAGCTCAATACAGAAATGTCCATGAGGGGTAAAAAGTACAGTTCAGCAGAATTTACTTTACCCGGTTGATTTATTATGATAACAATAAGTAACAAATTTCTGAAGGGAAAGATTGCAAAAGGCAGTCCTATAAAACAGGTGACACAAAAGATACAGTACTTGTCAGTGTATACACATGATAGCATACCTGGGTAATGATCAAAATATGAATTGCCCATCTCCTCGGTAGGGTAGAATTTTGCATCATTGCGCACCTGTCGCAACTTCACTAAAGGAGTACGAATAGAAGCCATGTCAAACAGCTTAATATACTCTTTCCGGCTAAATGGCTTCTGAAGAGCATCCATCAATCTTCGCTTGAAGTCTGAATCTGGCCTACGGTTGATATGTGGAGGCCATATAACATCTGATCTATGTGACTACAAATTTGTAGGAGGCGAAAGGAGAAGTAAATCACACATGGTAGTTAACATACAGAAAGAAAAAAGACAGCCACTACATACATGTAGTGATGTACAGCTTACGAATTTTGGTTGAAGCTTTCTAATATTATTATGAAGTTCATAGATGGTGCTCAATACTCCCTCCGTCTGAAAAAGCTTGTCCCTCAAATAAATGTATCTAGCACCAAGTTAGTGCTAGATACATTCATTTGAGGAACAAGCTTGGGACAAGCTTTTTCGGACGGAGGGAGTACCAATTAAGAATGTCTCAATTTCAAAATGTAGATTAGCTTAACATTTTTCAAGAAAAAACTTAGATTATCACACTCCTAGACTGTTGTACAGGTAGATAGAGTGAATGACTATTGCGTTATATCAAGTGACTGACAATGAAGAATAAACAAAAATGGCAAAGTAGGGGAGCTATGTTTGATCACAAATGCTCAATCAGGATGGTGTGATGTTGATGTTCTAAAGACGTTAATGTTTCTACTTGTTTCAGTGTTTGGGAAAAAAAGGTTGGGTCCATTTCTTCAGAACTACTGACATCCAAAAATATTTTCTAAAACATATATTGCAGGATCACTTAATATTCGTATTTGGAATATGGAAACAAGGCACATGCTACATAATTACTCATATGATTTCAAAAATGTCAATTGATAGTTGACCTATCTATGGTACTGGCACTGACCATTTTATTACACACTAATCAGTTCAAGAACAGGCGAACAAGATGAGATTCTTTACACATTGATCAATTTAGCATCCGACAGTAACACATTGATCAGTTTCATTATCCAGCAGTAACACACTGATCGGTTCTACAATCCAACAGTGGAAACGTAACGACAATAGGTATTCGAGATTACAGGAAATTCTCACCGAAGCAACGCGAGGCTGAGCATCCTTGTGCCCAATATCTTCCTGACCCTGCATCCTTTGACGAGGGGCTGGATCCGCACGCCAGTCGTAGGCGTTCGGCTCCGGCATGATTACAACCGGCACATCTGAGTCGACTGCCTGCTCCTCTACCCCCGAGGAAGCAACGGCCGCCTCTTTCTCCGATTGCTCCTCGATCCCGCTGCTGCCTCCAGATTGCGCGGCGTCCGGGTCCGGCTCGTAGTCCACAACGACGCCCCCCATCTGGAGCTTCAGGCGGTTATTCACCACGCACGTGTGGTGCAGGAAAAGGCGGTAATCCTCGTCGATGTCGACGATGGAGTCGATCCACGAGGGGGGCGTCTCCACCGACGAGTCCCTCTCTTCCGACCGGCGGTTGGCGCTTGCGCCGCCCGGGGAGGGGTCCGAGACGCATTCGCCGTCAGAGATGGCGATGGGGGACTCGTACCTGATGACGGGGGCAGGGGAGGCGCCGCCGGGCGGGAGCTCGAGGACATAGGAGCTGCCTTCGGTGCGAAGGTGGCGGAGGAAGTAGAGGTAGTCGGGGTCGAACTTATCGGCGGAGCAGTCGCCGGCGGCGAAGGGGGAGAGGAGGGAGGGCATCGCGGGGGTCTGGGGCTTTGGGCTGGAGGCGACTGTCCGAAGCGGTTGTGTCGCCTTCGCGGCGACTGGCCTGCCTCTCCCACTCGGGCTCTCGGCTCATGGGAATATGACGCGATTCGTCTTTCTGTAGTCTGTACATGGGGTTTTTTTTTTCTTTTTTTGATTTGCATTACATGGGTTCTTTTTTTAGTTGCATGGGTTCTTTTCAAATATCATGTTTTTGGGACAGGCCCTTTTCAAATTTTACCAATTTTGTTTGCGCGGGAGTGAATGCAAATATCAATGGGAATTACATATTACTAAAAAGGATTATTTGACGTCAGATTTTGGGGTTAAAAAACTGACGCCCTCAACTACGCCGGATTCTGATCAAACGCATGGCAATTAATTGCTGCAGTATGGTAAGTTTTCTGTTGATTTTTATAGTACATGGCAATTTTGACCTTAGAACATGGAAAATCCTTATATTGAATCATGGCAATTTTATTTGTTTTCACATGGCAAATCTGATCATCGAAATTTTAGCGCTAAAATTCGACGTTGGATTTTAAAAAAATTGTACTAAAAAAATGAGCAATCTGGTCTAAATGTAGATGATATCCCTCCACACAAAAAAGGTATATCCTTTAATGTTGGGGAGAACTTTATATTACTAAGGGATTTTTTTAGATGCCAACTTTTTCCCCTTCCCGTTTTGGGGCATTCTAGTTTACTAGCACAATACCCGTGTTTTACTATGGAGAAAATCTTAATTGTCATGAGACAGGGGTGGCTAGATCGAGCAACCGTGTCACGGGACAAGGGTCGTCCGTGATAAACATGATGGGTTGTTTGAGGGTAGTGTTCTTGAAGACATTAGCTCGATATGGGATATAATCCTGAGTTAATTGATCCCGGTAAATAGTGCTAAAATTACATTATTGGCTCATTATAAAAATTTAAAAGTAGAATACAAGAAATAGCATTACAATAAATCTGGAATACGATGGTAGTAAGTGGACCAATCTAGAGTAAAAACACCAACAATCATGGTCCCGATATGTGATACGACAACATTCGGATGGTGCCGCCCGATGGTGCAGAGGTCGCGTCTTCCATGACTCTGACCGCCATCAAACAAAACACCCACCAGAATACCGGTGACCTGATAATGACAAACCGAAGTTATGTTGCTATGCTATGACGAGTGTGTGATCCATGGGAGGAGAGTCGACAACGATCACTTAACAGTGCACATTAAATGACGAAACCCTTTTATGTGGCTGCAACACGCCTAATACAGGACCAACAAAAATGATGGATTGGTAGCTTATATACAAGCTTGTTATGCTAGAGATGACAAAGGAGATATAATGGATGAGAATGCTCGTGCTGGAGGATGAAAGAACTTAAACAATAGGTGTGTGCTTGACATGTTGTGTGTGGGCATGTTTTGTTTTATTTTAAATAATTTATTGTTTCTTTTTTGATCAAAAGGGGTCCCCTACCTTATTTATTTAGAGACATTAGAACTGAGCACCCTCCCAACCCTCTCAGGCTACTAGCATTCTGAGACGTCCGTTTTTATGCTCTAACTAATCATGGTCGTTTGATCTCCGTTGAGCCTAACCCCTGCTGCTATCCTGAAGTAGGCATTTTTATCCGTTTGATTTCATTTGTCAAACATTTCTAACCATCCAATCTAAAGTTAGCGCTAAGCTAGCCATGAATTGGGCCTAACGTTGCAAGGGCATCTACTCCCCCTTAGCTATTTTGGACTCATGTAGTTAATTGGGCTAGTTTTTCTGCTCAGCCCAAGGCAGCAAAATCCCTCTCATACATTCGCTCCCGTTTGACACAGGAACGAATCAGTGGGCGCTTCTAACCGGCGCTCTCAACGCCTGTTCCTCGTACTGGCGCTCGAAGGCGATGTGACTGGGCGGCCCAACAAAAATTCAATCATTGCAACTAGTTTATAGGTAGCGCGAAAAGCGAAAAAACAACCCAAAAATGGTTCTCCTTCAGGATCAAACTCGTGCGGTGATAACGGTGAATGAGTATGGCTAACACGTGACCTACGACATGCTGCTGACCAATTCCAGGGCGAATGTTTTAAGTACATTTGTAGCCGCGCAATTTATTACACATATACATGTCTACTGTAGTGCTTTGATTATAAATTATTTGAAAACATTTTGGAAAAAATTCATGAATTACAAAAAAGTTCATTGGTTTTGAAAAAGATTAACCGAATTTTGAAAAAGTTCATTGATTTTGAAAAAAATGTTCATGATTCTGAGAAAAAATTCTATCCATTTTGAAAAAGTTTATCCATTTAAAAAATCATTCACAAATCTTGAGAAAAAAAATCACAAATTTGAAAAAAAAATTCATCAAAATTCAAAAAAGGTTCATTGATTTGGAGAGGTTTCGAAAACAGCTCATCAATTTTTAAAATAGTTCACAGAATTGAAAAAAGTTCAATGACTTTGAAAAAAGATCACGAGTTTTGAAAAAAATGTTTATCGATTTTGGAAAAAGTTCACAAAAAGCAAAAAAAAAAATCATCAAATTTGAAATAAAGTTCATGAACTTTGGGAAAATGTTCGTAGAATTTGAAAAAAAGGTTCATTGAATTTGAAAGAGTTCATCAAATTTGAAAAAGGTTCATCGATTTAAAAGGAATGTTCATCGAATTGGAAAAAAGGTTCATAAAGTTGAATATAAGTTCATAAATTTTGAACAAGTTCATCTATTTGAAGAAAAACTTTATGAATTTGAGAAAAGAAAGAAAAAAGGATAGAGAAAACAAATAAAAAAGGAAAAGAAAAGAATAGAAAGGGAAGAAAGATGAAATAACGGAAAAGCATATCTGTAATCACACTAAGTGATTTGGTCGGGGGGTTATCCCATCGTCACTTGCGCTGGAAGTTCGAGTCCCAGCTAGAAGCACTTTTTGCACTTCAGATTAGAAAATAAAAAAAAAATGTGAAAAGGGTCGGCCCAACATGAGGATGTAATCGCTCAACACAGGAATGAATTGGAGGCGGCCAAGAGGATGCGCCATGCGGTCGAAAGGGAACAGATGCGGGCGCTCGATTCACGCGAAGTGGACTACCTGCGGTGGGATCCAGCCTACGCGTGCCGCTCGCGAGGGAATCCAACGTGAGGGGATCGAGCGGTGATAGAGTTCGATGTCAACAGCTGCCTGCTTAATCGACCGCTCTACAAAGATACGAAAGGTGAGGGTGTTGAGAAACATAGCATGCAATTTTAAAAAAATTCATATGCTCACGCAAGATCTATTTAGGAGATGCATAGCAAAGAGAGGGGGAGAGTGTCTACGTACCCTCGTAAGCCGAAAGCGGAAGCATTTGACAACGCGGTTGATGTAGTCGAACTTCTTCTTGTTCCGACCGATCAAGTACCGAACGTACGACACCTCCGAGTTCTGCACACGTTCAGCTCGATGACGTCCCTCGAACTCTTGATCCAGTAAAATGTCGAGGAAGTAGATGAGTTCTGTCGGGGATATACCCCGCGGTATGACCCGGCCGGAGTCGTAACCCGGTCGGGACTTGGTAAACCGGTGGGTGTTAAACCGGCAGAGTTAAGACAGATGGCTAAGACAAACGATAAACCGGAAAGTGTTAAACCGACAGAGTTAAGACAGATGGCTAAGACAAACGGTAAACCAGAAAGTGTTAAACCGGCAGAGTTAAGACAGATGGTAGCACCGGCAGACATTGTTAAACCGGCAGACAATGTTAAACCGGCAGACGTTAAGAAGCCCAGGAAGGGAAGTCAAAATAGTTTAAGTTAAAGTCCGAATTGGACTCCACATGTAACCCGCCCCTTCAATATATATAAGGAGGGGCATGGCTCCTCAAAGGGGAAGAAGAAAACAATAATCTCTAGGGCTAGACACAACTAGAGGAGAGCCGGTTTACGGCGACTCCCTCGTGATGATAATGAGATCTAGCCTCAAACAACATGTAGGGTTTTTACCGGATGATGTTTCCCGAGGCCCGAAGCTGTCTAAACTCTTGTCTTGTGTTGCGTCTCTCGATTCCGCTCAACCCCTCTCAAGCTACCACATAGATGTGTTGGCCTCGCGACTAAGTCCTCACACTAAGCACGTCTAACGTGTTAATTCCATGACAGTTGACACCCACCGTGGGGCATGCGCACGGTGGTGTTGAGTTTTGGAGGAAATTCTTCAAGGATCGAGAGGCTCGCTTTTTGGTTAAATAAAGAAGATCCGACATGGTCGATAGCTCGAAGATTGGAGAAATCTGGGGCAGAGCGACAGCCGGGTTAATTAAACTCGTTGGACAACTTTGGATCCGGCAATAAAATATTTGAGTTCAAGATAAGTCAAGCGCTGTTTGTCTGAGCGAGCAATCAAGCCACAAAGTCGCCGAAAAACGTTGTTTTTCCGCTGCTGTCTCTTTTGCCGGCGTATCAAGTCTGGACATATAACTCGCCGAAACCAGGACGGTTAAGGTCTCCAATGCGTCCAGCTCGGGTCACCGAATCAGACAAACAACCGAGGAGACTCGTAGTACCCGCTTTGGAATCAAAGTTCTTTACAAAAAAGAATCAGATCAGACCCGGACTCCCCTGCCACGGTGGCCTCCCCGTGGCCTCACCTACAGCATCAAGACAGGTTCACTTTTTCAGCATCAAGAAACGATCATTCACATGGGCTGCTAGTCCCGGTGTGGTTCTTCGAGCCGCCGCCTTGCCCGGTGGACCCTCTCGCGTGTTAAGCCGGCCCATAGTCGCTGACACTCATGAGGGAATCAAGTCCCGAGGCGAAACATCAATTTGCCGCTGCTACTTTGTGCGTGTACTACTACTCCAATTTCCACTGTGACGTGGAAGTCAATTACAATCCGGACATGGCCGCAGGCGCCGATACAGCCCTTGCTTTGTGACGCCCTAGCCTCTGCCTGAGAAACTAGCTTAGTGGCCATCCAAGCCGCGGTGGTTTTTTCGCCTCTGCCCAAGCCTTACTCTGCGTCAGCCTGCCTCTACTGATATGGCCGCAGGTACGCCGCAGGTGACAAATCGCCGGCCGCCTCGCCACTGCTGCGTTTTCAAAGATCCAACTCGCCGGCCGCTGCCGAGCTGCTGTTCCGGCAGCATTGTTTCTGCTGCGCCAAGTCGCCGGATCACCCCCATCTCCGCCATGCCATGCACCTCGTGGTTGGTTCCTTGCAGTACCACGTGCGGGCGCCGTGGCCCAAGTTTTTGCCAGGAGGCATGGTTGAGAAGCTCAATTCCCAGCTGCAGCTGCCTTGCTCCACGAGGGTAACTACGATGTCAGTGGGGTTGCAGTACGCCTTCCTTCTCCTCCCGCCGACGGTAGAGTTTCATACGCTAACGGATCTGACTCTCTGCGCCATAAAATTCATCGACGGCGATGACACCTGTTGGAAATATGCCCCTAGAGGCAATAATAAATTAAGTTATTATTATATTTCCTTGTTCATGATAATCGTTTATTATCCATGCTATAATTGTATTGATAGGAAACTCAGATACATGTGTGGGTACATAGACAACACCATGTCCCTAGTAAGCCTCTAGTTGACTAGCTCGTTGATCAACAGATGGTTACGGTTTCCTGACCATGGACATTGGATGTCATTGATAACGGGATCACATCATTAGGAGAATGATGTGATGGACAAGACCCAATCCTAAGCCTAGCACAAAGATCGTGTAGTTCGTATGCTAAAGCTTTTCTAATGTCAAGTATCTTTTCCTTAGACCATGAGATTGTGCAACTCCCGGATACCGTAGGAATGCTTTGGGTGTACCAAACGTCACAACGTAACTGGGTGGCTATAAAGGTGCACTACAGGTATCTCCGAAAGTGTCTGTTGGGTTGGCACGAATCGAGACTGGGATTTGTCACTCCGTGTAAACGGAGAGGTATCTCTGGGCCCACTCGGTAGGACATCATCATAATGTGCACAATGTGACCAAGGGGTTGATCACGGGATGATGTGTTACGGAACGAGTAAAGAGACTTGCCGGTAACGAGATTGAACAAGGTATCAGGATACCGACGATCGAATCTCGGGCAAGTACAATACCGCTAGACAAAGGGAATTGTATACGGGATCGATTGAGTCCTTGACATCGTGGTTCATCCGATGAGATCATCGTGGAACATGTGGGAGCCAACATGGGTATCCAGATCCCGCTGTTGGTTATTGACCGGAGAACGTCTCGGTCATGTCTACATGTCTCCCGAACCCGTAGGGTCTACACACTTAAGGTTCGATGACGCTAGGGTTATAAAGGAAGTTTGTATGTGGTTACCGAATGTTGTTCGGAGTCCCGGATGAGATCCCGGACGTCACGAGGAGTTCCGGAATGGTCCGGAGGTAAAGATTTATATATGGAAAGTTGTTGTTCGGGTTCCGGAAAAAGTTCGGGTTTTTTCGGTATTGTACCGGGAAGCTTCCAGAAGGTTCCGGAGGATTCCGGAGGGGTCCGGAGGTCCGGAAATTGTTCCACCACGTCCAATACAGTAGCATGGGCTGTAGGGGGGCGCCCTAGCCTTAATGGGCCAGGGGCACCAGCCCCCCCAAGGCCCATGCGCATGGGAAGGGGAAAACCCTAAGGGGGAGGGCCTCCACTTGACTTGGGAGGCACTCCTCCCCCCCTTGGCCGCCGCCCCCTCCTAGATTGGATCTGAGGGGGCCGGCCCCCCTCTCCCTTGCCCCTATATATATGTGGGGGGTGGGAGGGCAGCCGCACCACAAGTTCTGGCGCAGCCCTCCCCCTCTCCCAAGTACTCCTCCTCTCCCGCGGTGCTTGGCGAAGCCCTGCAGGATTGCCACGCTCCTCCATCACCACCACGCCGTTGTGCTGCTGCTGGATGGAGTCTTCCTCAACCTCTCCCTCTCTCCTTGCTGGATCAAGGCATGGGAGACGTCACCGGGCTGTACGTGTGTTGAACGCGGAGGTGCCGTCCGTTCGGCACTAGGATCTCCGGTGATTTGGATCACGACGAGTACGACTCCTTCAACCCCGTTCTCTTGAACGCTTCCGCTTAGCGATCTACAAGGGTATGTAGATGCACTCTCCTTCCCCTCGTTGCTGGTTTCTCCATAGATAGATCTTGGTGACACGTAGGAAAATTTTGAATTTCTGCTACGTTCCCCAACAGTGGCATCATGAGCTAGGTCTATTGCGTAGATTCTTTGCACGAGTAGAACACAAAGTAGTTGTGGGCGTTGATTTTGTTCAATATGCTTACCGTTACTAGTCCAATCTTGTTTCGACGGTATTGTGGGATGAAGCGGCCCGGACCGACCTTACACGTACTCTTACGTGAGACAGGTTCCACCGACTGACATGCACTTGGTGCATAAGGTGGCTAGCGGGTGCCAGTCTCTCCCACTTTAGTCGGAACGGATTCGATGAAAAGGGTCCTTATGAAGGGTAAATAGCAATTGGCATATCACGTTGTGGTTTTGCGTAGGTAAGAAACGTTCTTGCTAGAAACCCATAGCAGCCACGTAAAACATGCAAACAACAATTAGAGGACGTCTAACTTGTTTTTGCAGGGTATGCTATGTGATGTGATATGGCCAAGAAGAATGTGATGAATGATATGTGATGTATGAGATTGATCATGTTCTTGTAATAGGAATCACGACTTGCATGTCGATGAGTATGACAACCGGCAGGAGCCATAGGAGTTGTCTTTATTTATTGTATGACCTGCGTGTCATTGAACAACGCCATGTAATTACTTTACTTTATTGCTAACCGGTAGCCATAGTAGTAGAAGTAATAAGTTGGCGAGACAACTTCATGGAGACACGATGATGGAGATCATGATGATGGAGATCATGGTGTCATGCCGGTGACGATGATGATCATGGAGCCCCGAAGATGGAGATCAAAAGGAGCAAAATGATATTGGCCATATCATGTCACTTTTTGATTGCATGTGATGTTTATCATGTTTATACATCTTATTTGCTTAGAACGACGGTAGTAAATAAGATGATCCCTCATTAAAATTTCAAGAAAGTGTTCCCCCTAACTGTGCACCGTTGCGAAAGTTCGTCGTTTCTAAGCACCACGTGATGATCGGGTGTGATGGATTCTTACGTTCACATACAACGGGTGTAAGACAGATTTACACACGCGAAACACTTAGGTTGACTTGACGAGCCTAGCATGTACAGACATGGCCTCGGAACACAAGAGACCGAAAGGTCGAGCATGAGTCGTATAGTAGATACGATCAACATGAAGATGTTCACCGATGATGACTAGTCCGTCTCACGTGATGATCGGACACGGCCTAGTTGACTCGGATCATGTAATCACTTAGATGACTAGAGGGATGTCTATCTGAGTGGGAGTTCATAAGATGAACTTAATTATCCTGAACATAGTCAAAAGATCTTTGCAAATTATGTCGTAAGCTCGCGCTTTAGTTCCACTGTTTAGATATGTTCCTAGAGAAAATATAGTTGAAAGTTGATAGTAGCGATTATGCGGACAGTAGAAAGCTTATGTCCTTAATGCACCGCTCAGTGTGCTGAACCCCAAACGTTGTTTGTGGATGTTGCGAACATCGGACATACACGTTTTGATAACTACGTGATAGTTCAGTTAAATGGTTTAGAGTAGAGGCACCAAAGACGTTTTCGAAACGTCGCGGAACATATGAGATGTTTCGAGGGCTGAAATTGGGATTTCAGGCTCGTGCCCACGTCAAGAGGTATGAGACCTCCGACGATTTTCTTAGCCTGCAAACTAAGGGAGAAAAGCTCAATCGTTGAGCTTGTGATCAGATTGTCTGAGTGCAACAATCACTTGAATCGAGTGGGAGTTGATCTTCCAGATGAGATAGTGATGTTTCTCCAAAGTCATTGCCACCAAGCTGCTAGAGCTTCGTGATGAACTATAACATATCAGGGATAGATATGATGATCCTTGAGGTATTCACGATGTTTGACACCGCGAAAGTAGAAATCAAGAAGGAGCATCAATTGTTGATGGTTGGTGAAACCACTAGTTTCAAGAAGGGCAAGGGCAAGAAGGGATACTTCATGAAACGGCAAATCAGCTGCTGCTCCAGTGAAGAAACCCAAGGTTGAACCCAAACCCGAGACTAAGTGCTTCTGTGATAAGGGGAATAGTCACTAGAGCGGAATTACCCTAGATACTTGGTAGATGAGAAGGCTGGCAAGGTCGATAGAAGTATATTGGATATACATTATGTTAATGTGTACTTTACTAGTACTCCTAGTAGCACCAGGGTATTAGATACCGGTTCGGTTGCTAAGTGTTAGTAACTCGAAATAAAAGAGCTACGGAATAAACGGAGACTAGCTAAAGGTGAGCTGACGATATGTGTTGGAAGTGTTTCCAAGTTTGATGTGATCAAACATCGCACGCTCCCTCTACCATCAAGATTAGTATTAAACCTGAATAATTGTCATTTGGTGTTTGCGTTGAGCATAGACATGATTGGATTATGTCTATCGCAATACGGTTATTCATTTAAGGAGAATAATGGTTACTCTATTTATTTGAATAATACCTTCAATGGTCTTGCACCTAAAGGAATGGTTTATTGAATCTCGATCGTAGTGATACACATTTTCATGCCAAAAATTATAAGATAGTAATGATAGTACCACTTACTTGTGGCACTGCCATGTAAGTCATATTGGTATAAAACGCATGAAGAAGCTCCATGTTGATGGATCTTTGGACTCACTCATTTTTGAAAAGTTTGAGACATGCGAACCATGTCTATTGGTGCATACGCATGAAGAAACTCCATGCAGATGGATCGTTTAGACTCACTTGATTTTGAATCACTTGAGATATGCAAATCATACCACATGGACAAGATGACTGAAAAGCCTCGGTTTCAGTAAGATGGAACTAGATAGCAACTTGTTGGAAGTAACACATTTTGATGTGTGCAGTCCAATGAGTGCTGAGGCATGCAGTGAATATCGTTATGTTCTTACTTCACAGATGATTCGAGTAGATGTTGAGTATATTTACTTGATGAAACACAAGTCTGAATTATTGAATGGTTCAAGTAATTTCAGAGTGAAGTTTAAGATCTTCGTGACAAGAGGATAGAATGTCTATGATATGATCATAGAGATGAATATCTGAGTTACGAGTTTTGGCACACAATTAAGACATTGTGGAAATTGTTTCACAATTAATACCGCCTGGAACACCATAGTGTGATGGTGTGTCCGAACATCATAGTAGCACCCTATTGGATATGGTGCGTACCTTGATGTCTCTTATCGAATTACCACTATCGTTCATGGGTTAGGCATTAGAGACAACCGCACTCACTTTAATAGGGCACCACGTAATTCCGTTGAGACGACACCGTTGACTTGGTTGGAGAAACCTAAGTTGTCGTTTCTTAAAGGTTTGGGGCTGCGACGCTTATGTGAAAAAGTTTCAGGTTGATAAGCTCGAACCCAAAGCGGATAAAATGCATCTTCATAGGACACCCAAAACAGTTGGGTATACCTCCTAATTCAGATCCGAAAGCAATAGGGATTGTTTCTTGAATCGGGTCCTTTCTCGAGGAAAAGTTTGTCTCGAAGAATTGAGTGGGAGGATGGTGGAGACTTGATGAGGTTATTGAACCGTCACTTCAACTAGTGTGTAGCAGGGCATAGGAAGTTGTTCCTGTGGCACCTACACCAATTGAAGTAGAAGCTTATGATAGTGATCATGAAGTTTTGGATCAAGTCACTACCGTACCTCGTAGGGTGACAAGGATGCGTACCACTTCAGAGTGGCACAGTAATCCTGTCTTGAAGGTCATGTTGCTAGACAACAATGAACCTACGAGCTATGGAGAAGCGATGGTGGGCCCAAATTCCGACAAATGGTTAGAAGCCATGAAATCCGAGATAGGATCCATGTATCATAACAAAGCATGGACTTTGGTGGACTTGCCCGATGATCGGCAAGCCATTGAAATAAATGGATCTTTAAGAAGAAGACGGACGTGGACGGTAATGTCACCGTCTATGAAGCTCGACTTGTGGCGAAGAGTTTTTCACAAGTTCAAGGAGTTGACTACGATGAGATTTTCTCATCCGTAGCGATGCTTAAGTCCGTCGGAATCATGTTAGCATTAGCTGCATTTATGAAATCTGGCAGATGGATGTCAAGACGAGTTTCCTTACCAGTTTTCGTAAGGAAAGGTTGTATGTGATACAATCAGAAAAGTTTTGTCGATCCTAAGGATGCTAAAAGGTATGCTGGCTCCAGCGATCCTTCTAAGGACTGGAGTAAGCATCTCGGAGTTGGAATGTGCGCTTTGATAAGATGATCAAAGATTTTGGGTTTATACAAAGTTCATGAGAAACTTGTATTTCCAAAGAAGTGAGTGGGAGCACTATGGAATTTCTGATGAGTATATGTTGTTGACATATTGTTGATCAGAAATGATGTAGAATTTTCTGGAAAGCATATAGGGTTATTTGAAAGGTGTTTTTCAATAGAAAACCTGGATCAAGCTACTTGAACATTGAGCATCAAAATCTATGAGGATAGATCAAAATGCTTAATAATACTTTCAAATGAGCATATACCTTGACATGATCTTGAAGGTGTTCAAGATGGATCAGTCAAAGAAGGAGTTCTTACCTGAGATGTAAGGTATGAAGTTAAGACTTAAAGCTCGACCACGGCAGAAAAGAGAGAAAGGACGAAGGTCGTCCCCTATGCTTTAGACGTAGGCTCTACAGTATGCTATGCTATGTACCGCACCTGATGTGTGCCTTGCCACATGTCTGGCAAGAGGGTACAAAGGTGATCAAGGAGTGGATCACCAGATAGCGGTCAAAATTGTCCTTGGAGTAATAAGGATTTATTTCTCAATTATGGAGGTGATAAAGAGTTCGGCGTAAAGGGTTACGACGATGCAAGCTTTAACACCTATCCGAATGACTCTGAGTAGCAAACCGGATACGTATAGTGGAGCAACCATTTGGAATAGCTTCAAGTGGAGCGTGGAAGCAGCATTTACAATATGACATAGAGAATTGCGAAATACATACGGATCTGAATGTTGCAGACCCGTTGACTAAAACCTCTCTCACAAGCAAAACATGATCAAACCCCAGAACTCATTGAGTCTTAATCACATGATGATGTGAACTAGTTTAATGACACTAGTAAACTCTTTGGATGTTGGTCACATGGCGATGTGACCTGTGAGTGTTAATCACATGGCGATGTGAACTAGATTATTGACTCTAGTGCAAGTGGGAGACTGTTGGAAATATGCCCTAGAGGCAATAATAAATTAGTTATTATTATATTTCCTTGTTCATGATAATCGTTTATTATCCATGCTATAATTGTATTGATAGGAAACTCAGATACATGTGTGGATACATAGACAACACCATGTCCCTAGTAAGCCTCTAGTTGACTAGCTCGTTGATCAATAGATGGTTACGGTTTCCTGACCATGGACATTGGATGTCATTGATAACGGGATCACATCATTAGGAGAATGATGTGATGGACAAGACCCAATCCTAAGCCTAGCACAAAGATCGTGTAGTTCGTATGCTAAAGCTTTTCTAATGTCAAGTATCATTTCCTTAGACCATGAGATTGTGCAACTCCCGGATACCGTAGGAATGCTTTGGGTGTACCAAACGTCACAACGTAACTGGGTGGCTATAAAGGTGCACTACAGGTATCTCCGAAAGTGTCTGTTGGGTTGGCACGAATCGAGACTGGGATTTGTCACTCCGTGTAAACGGAGAGGTATCTCTGGGCCCACTCGGTAGGACATCATCATAATGTGCACAATGTGACCAAGGGGTTGATCACGGGATGATGTGTTACGGAACGAGTAAAGAGACTTGCCGGTAACGAGATTGAACAAGGTATCGGATACCGACGATCGAATCTCGGGCAAGTACAATACCGCTAGACAAAGGGAATTGTATACGGGATCGATTGAGTCCTTGACATCGTGGTTCATCCGATGAGATCATCGTGGAACATGTGGGAGCCAACATGGGTATCCAGATCCCGCTGTTGGTTATTGACCGGAGAACGTCTCGGTCATGTCTACATGTCTCCCGAACCCGTAGGGTCTACACACTTAAGGTTCGATGACGCTAGGGTTATAAAGGAAGTTTGTATGTGGTTACCGAATGTTGTTCGGAGTCCCGGATGAGATCCCGGACGTCACGAGGAGTTCCGGAATGGTCCGGAGGTAAAGATTTATATATGGAAAGTTGTTGTTCGGGTTCCGGAAAAAGTTCGGGTTTTTTCGGTATTGTACCGGGAAGCTTCCAGAAGGTTCCGGAGGATTCCGGAGGGGTCCGGAGGTCCGGAAATTGTTCCACCACGTCCAATACAGTAGCATGGGCTGTAGGGGGGCGCCCTAGCCTTAATGGGCCAGGGGCACCAGCCCCCCCAAGGCCCATGCGCATGGGAAGGGGAAAACCCTAAGGGGGAGGGCCTCCACTTGACTTGGGAGGCACTCCTCCCCCCTTGGCCGCCGCCCCCTCCTCAGATTGGATCTGAGGGGGCCGGCCCCCTCTCCCTTGCCCCTATATATATGTGGGGGGTGGGAGGGCATCCGCACCCCAAAGTTCTGGCGCAACCCTCCCCCTCTCCCAAGCCCTTCTCCTCTCCCGCGGTGCTTGGCGAAGCCCTGCAGGATTGCCACGCTCCTCCATCACCACCACGCCGTTGTGCTGCTGCTGGATGGAGTCTTCCTCAACCTCTCCCTCTCTCCTTGCTGGATCAAGGCATGGGAGACGTCACCGGGCTGTACGTGTGTTGAACGCGGAGGTGCCGTCCGTTCGGCACTAGGATCTCCGGTGATTTGGATCACGACGAGTACGACTCCTTCAACCCCGTTCTCTTGACCGCTTCCACTTAGCGATCTACAAGGGTATGTAGATGCACTCTCCTTCCCCTCGTTGCTGGTTTCTCCTTAGATAGATCTTGGTGACACGTAGGAAAATTTTGAATTTCTGCTACGTTCCCCAACACAATCGCCTCGGCAGGCTACTATCGGCGTCATCATGCTGCCCAAGGCTCCGAAAGCTAACACTCTGGAACCTCTCTAGGCTTAAGGAGATGTAGCTCAATGGCAGCGTGCTGCAGATCTTGGATCTGGATCAGCTCTTTGTGAGGCGATTGGTTGTCAACACCCCACAGCTCTTGGCGCTCCAACTCGGGTTCCACTTCATGCTGTACAGCGAACGCGACCAGTCCAGCCTCACCTTCCAGGCACCGGCGCTGGAGACACTGAATTCCTCCCTACAGCTGGGCTATTGCCAGCAGCTGAACCTCCAAATACACATGATCCAACTACTGCAAGAGTGCACGTCGAGCGCGGTCTTGCAACCCGCGAACCGCCGCTCCGCTGGGTTTTCTCCACCAACCGGATTAAGCCGCTACTGGGTCTTCTCCGCCTCACTGCTAGAGTAAGCAGGCCGCGCTGGGATCCCTCTACTGCTGGCTGTGCTTCTTCAAACTGCCGTCGTTGTGTCACCATGGCCGACCCGCCATAGCCACGGTCCTCACCTTCACTATACTTTGAACCAGCCACATTGCTGAGACGCTGTCCGGCTGCCTTGAGCCATCCTCTGCGGGTCTAAGCCGTCGCCTCCGCCTCGACCAGAGTCCGTTCGCCGCAAACCGGCCCTGAACCACCCTCCGCCTCGCCCGCGGATTCTGTTTCCTGCTCCGCCGGGTCACGCCATTGATTCCAAGTCGCCGACCGCTGACTCGCGCCGCCCGCTAGCTCCTCCATGACCGCTCGGCCGCGCTCCGTCGACCCGGCCTCCAGCCGCGCCGGCTCCCGCGCCCGGCCGCCTCCGCGCTTGGTTGCATCGGCTCGCACGCTCGACGCCGCCTCTCGCTCCCCTCGAGGCCGCCTCATGCCACCCGGCTGTACCGCACTCGACTCTGCCCCACCGCGGCCACCTCAAACCGCCGTCGCTTCCACGCGTCCGAACCGCCCCGGTTTCCATGTTCCTTCCGTAAACTCGCCGGCTTCACCGCGGATCGTCATCCTTCGCCCTGCGGTGCTGCGGGTTCCTGCGGGTTATCGTTGGTCATACTTCCGCGGGCCACCTCAACTGCAGTCGCGCTGTTGAACCGCCGAGGCCGTGATCTTGCTTGCTCCGGCCAGCGCCGGTTCACTGCCGCCCCGCACGGACTGAGTCGGACCGGAGCTTCCACTTCTGCCGGCCCCGATAGCGGGCGCTACTGCCTCCGCGCTGAACCGCTGCGGACGACGCCTATCTTCAAACGGCCGCGTCGCCGCATCGCCTGCATCCACGCCTTCGCCAGCGCCTTTGCCACAAGCCACCATCTCTCGAACTACTGTAGCCGCGCCCAGGCCGTGACCCGCCGGACCCGTGGGCCGCCATCGTTCACCTCAAGCCTGGGATTCTTCGCGCCGTGAGCTGCTGGCCAGCCTCTGCTTCAAACAAACAGCAGCGCCGAGCCGCTTCCGATGGACTGTGCTTGCGCCAACCCGTCGCCGGTTAGGCCGCGCCTCTCCAACCCGTCGCCGGCTCGTCCGTGTCTCTCCAACACGCCAAGAGTGCCTCTATAGTTGTAGCACCTGCCGCTTGCAAACCGCCTCCCCGTTGCCTCAGGCCTCCGGTGGGATGCCCTGTGCCAGCCAGCAGATGCTAACCCGGCCGCTTTGGCCTTGCAGGTTGCTTCCTTCCTACGCCCCTGTGCTGATGGAAACAAGAGAAGAAAAGTTAAAGTGGTTAAGTGCTGGAAAAAAATTTGATCATACCAGAAGATATACTAGGCGTTCTTGAGGGTATATATGCCCCAGTTTCTCGGAGTGGAGATTATACAAACCACGCCGAACTTTGACAAGGTTCTTGAAAGGATCAACGCAAAAAGTTCTTGGTTATCTATGGACACCATATAATGATCATCCGTCGCCTAACAATCAGGTGATATTTATCTTACATATTTTGTTAAATAGATGTTGATTTCCTTCGACAAACAACTACTCCGCCCTGCTGTGTTTTTTGTATGCAGGACAATGATTCACTGCACATGTGGTTTATACCATGGATACGGAGCACGTACTGGCAACATTGCACCTGGTATTCGTCCGTACCACATTACCCGGCAAATGGATGTGCGCAAGCCACCGACATGACGGCCTGGTCTACATCGACTCACCGGGACCGCGTTTGATCGCTGTTCAATGGACGTGCGCAAGTCGCCGCCCCTGTGGCTTGATCTACATCAACTAGCCGGGACCGCGTCTGCGATTGACTTGCCCGTTCGCACCGGCTTACAACGTCACGGCTGACTCATCTGTCTGTGCCGCCTCTGACGTTGCGGTCGTCTTTATCGTCCGTCTCTTGGGGCCTGGTCTACATCAACACATCGAGCCGCACCTGTCTGCATGAGCTATTTATTGAGTATGAGCAAGTCACAAATTGGAGGCACATTATCATCAACCGCTGTCTGCGCTAGATGGATTAATGGACATGCGCGCAAATCGCTGCCACTATAGTTTGGTCCACTTCAAACGGCTAGTTGGAAGGAACCATTGGCCGAGTTGCTGACACGGCTCATACGGGATCATTTACAATGCGCCGCAGTCACCTCAACCTTCTATGGATTTACATCGTGCTATCAACACCAATGATATACACCTTATGCTATGGTCAAAATATGAAGAATCTCAAGCCAACTCTTTGAGTCGCCTTGAGACTTGGGGGCTAGGATGACACGACTTAGTAAATGATTGCCAGTTTAAAGCAGATTCAAGAACTCCGGGTCAGTGGAAGGAAGATAAGCCAGTCTCGGAGGCTAATGCCTTATTGGGGAAATTTTGAAGGCCGTCAGAGAACCTTCGTCTTAAAAAGAAGGATTTCGGTTCAAAGGAAATTTATCTATCATGAAGCTTTGAAGCTCTCAAATCCGGTTCAAGGGGAAATCCATCTCCCACAAATCTCTGAAGCTGTCAATGTCCGGTTCAAAGTCCCAGTTCAAGAAGAATTTATCTATTGCAAAAAGTTAAAGGTTGCCGAAGAGGACCTGCTGCCATGACGCGCGGTTCAAACATGGGTATCCTGCCTTATGGGCTCATCTTCATATAATTACTTGGGGCTTCCTGTTCAAACATAGGTGTATTCACCAAAGAGAACATGGCGTTACTACCCTCTTGATGCGGCTATCAATACAATATTATCATCAGGGGCCAAAGAGAGTTTGTTGCACAGCACAACTCAAACATAGGCACCTGGCGAGCACAGCTCAGAAATATATCACATGGGGGCTTCTACTTACAAAGCAGAGTTATATCCATTAATCTGGCTATCACGCCACAACATAGCTTGGGAGCTTCACACCCAAGGGGCCAAAGAGAGTTTGGATGCTATGCACAGCTCAAACATAGGCACCCAATGAGCATAGCTCATCACGTTACTTGGGGGCTCCTTGTGTCAAATACCAAGGAGTTTGAATGGACCCTTGTAGCTGGGTATCGACCCACGGCTTGGAAGCCTGGTATATTTACCTAAAACCACGGGTTAACCTGCCTTCATCAAGTAAGACACTCCTATCCAGGTCATCCTGGCACGACCCTCCGAACGTTTGACAGTTACTCTCATTGAGACCCTGCACTTGTCAAAATTAAAACGGTGATTGGTTAGTTGGAGGTCCATCTTAAAAGGCTTTGTTAAATGGTTCAAATCAGCGGCCTGGCAGCCCATGAAAAGCCTCGAATTTGGGCCTGGCAGCCCTCAAAAAGCCTCGACTACACGGTTTTATTTGCCTTTGTCAAGATTTTTCTCTTTTGATAAATTTTATGTTGAACCGGTGTCTATTGACCCGGCATGACTATCAGTCATCAAATTAACCCGGTGTTCATTAACCCGGCTCGACTTTCAACTACAAGTTGTCAGTACATAATCACTTATAATCCGGTGTTTATTGACCCGGCCTGGCTTTGGACTATAAGTCGCCAGCATATATTTGGATTGCGCCATTGGAATTATGCGCTTATAAATCATTGGGTATATTATTCAAATAGCCAACATGGCTGGATTTCTATTATGGTTATCAATAACCAGTATTATGATCAAGGTTTTCAAAGTCGCTTTAGCGCAATGGCTATCATATTATCAATAGATATGATTTATTCTACAATTCAAGGAATAGTCCCGAGTCACTGCAGGCTTACAACCCGGCACTTGGGGCTACATTATTCAAATTGATATTACATCACATATGCAAGTCTCATGTCGCTGCAAGCATGCACCATGACACTTGGGGGCTAATGCAAAGTCATTTTTTGTTCATCTTATTGAAGACCCGACTCATCACATTATAATGAGCCGGCCCTTGGGGGCTACCAATTGCTCTTGTCAACAATTCAAGGTACAAAGCTTTTTATTCATTATATTGAAGGGTCCACTGCTTAGTTGGTAAAGCACAAGGCTCTTAACCTTGTGGACGTGAATTCAAGCCCCATGATGGGGGTTACATCATATGATGTTATTTTCATTGAAGTATATATCAAAGTCCCAGCTCAATATTATCTTACCGAGACGACCTTTGGGGGCTACACCGTTGCTGTTCAAAGATTACATCATTATATTTACAAAGTCCCTGCTCATTATTGCATAATGACCCGGCCCTTGGGGGCTACACTGGTTGAAGTTTTTATGATCATCAGGAAATTACAAGTCCCAGGTTGCTGCAAGCATGACAACTTGGCACTTGGGGGCTACATATGGGGAATACTCAATTATGACTAGTGATTGAGATGAACAACCTGGATTTCTTCAAGATTGTGATATTTATATTGAAGCAAGTCTTAAGTTGTTGCTATGCTACCTTCTTAAGACTTGAGGGCTACAAGTGATAGTCATATAAGATGTATATTTTCAAGTTGGATGTTAACTACAAGTATGACCCGGTGCTATCAATATTTATAAACCGGCAAGTTCTACATTCTTAAACCGGCTGAAGATCAGATGAGTATTTCAAGGACCAATATTGATTTTAAGCATTGGGAGCTGAATCAAAAGAGTTATTCTTCACAATATATTTTCTATGAGAAACCAATGTCAGCAGGTTGATTATGAAGCTGGCCTATTAAACCAGATTTTCTAGAAGAAGGAAGTGACAAAGACTTAAGGATGATCAGAGTCAGTTTAACATGGATAAATCCAAATTAAACTGGGGGCTAATGTCGGGGATATACCCCGCGGTATGACCCGGCCGGAGTCGTAACCCGGCCGGGACTTGGTAAACCGGTGGGTGTTAAACCGGCAGAGTTAAGACAGATGGCTAAGACAAACGGTAAACCGGCAAGTGTTAAACCGGCAGAGTTAAGACAGATGGTAGCACCGGCAAACATTGTTAAACCGGCGGACAATGTTAAACCGGCTGACAATGTTAAACAGGCAGACGTTAAGAAGCCCAGGAAGGGAAGTCAAAATAGTTTAAGTTAAAGTCCGAGTTGGACTCCACATGTAACCCGCCCCTTCAACATATATAAGGAGGGGCAGGGCTCCTCAAAGGGGGAGAAGAAAACAATAATCTCTAGGGCTAGACACAACTAGAGGAGAGCCGGTTTACGGCGACTCCCTCGTGATGATAATGAGATCTAGCCTCAAACAGCATGTAGGGTTTTTACCGATGATGTTTCCCGGGGCCCGAAGCTGTCTAAACCCTTGTCTTGTGTTGCGTCTCTCGATTCCGCTCAACCCCTCTCAAGCTACCACATAGATGCGTTGGCCTCGCGACTAAGTCCTCACACTAAGGACATCTGACATGTTAATTCCACGACAAGTTCCGTCAACACGACGGCATGGTGACGGTGATGGTGAAGTGATCTGCGCAGGCCTTCGCCTAAGTACCACGAGAATATAACTGAGGGTGTAATCTGTGGAGGGGGACGCCGCACACGGCTAACAGATGTTTTTGGTGTGTGTTCTAGGCGCCCCTCCCCACGTATATATAGGTGGGAGGGGGAGGGGAGCACTCATGGGGTGCCCCAAGTAGGAGGAATCCTACTTGGGGGCCTATCCCAATTCGCCCCCCTCTTTCCTTATTTTCGGAGAGAAAGAGGGAAAGTGAAGGGAGAAAGGAAAGGGGGGGGGGACGAACCCCCCTTGCTCCTTCTCCAATTCGGCCACATGCCTAAGGGGGGCGCGCCACCCCTTGTGCCTCACACGGCTAACAGATGTTTTTGGTGTGTGTTCTAGGCGCCCCTCCCCACGTATATATAGGTGGGAGGGGGAGGGGAGCACTCATGGGGCGCCCCAAGTAGGAGGAATCCTACTTGGGGGCCTATCCTAATTCGCCCCCCCCCCTCTTTCCTTATTTCCAGAGAGAAAGAGGGAAAGGGAAGGGAGAAAGGAAAGGAGGGGGGAGAACCCCCCTTGCTCCTTCTCCAATTCGGCCACATGCCTAAGGGGGGGGGGGCACCCCTTGTGGGCTGGTGTGCTCCCCTCTTATGGCCCATATGGCCCATATCTTCCCTCTGGGGTTTCGGTAACCCCTCGGTACTTCGGTAAATACCCGATACTATCCGGAACACTTTTGGAGTCCGAATATCACCATCCTATATATCAATCTTTACCTATCGACCATTTTGAGACTCCTCATCATGTCCGTGATCTCATCCAGGACTCCGAACAACATTCGGTCACTAAATCACATAACTCATATAATACTAAATCTTCATCGAACGTTAAGCGTACGGACCCTACGGGTTCGAGAACTATGTAGACATGACCGAGACACCTCTCAAGTCAATAACCAATAGCGGAACCTGGATGCTCATATTGGCTCCTACATATTCTATGAACATCTTTATCGGTTGAACCGTAATGACAACATATGTTATTCCCTTTGTCATCGGTATGTTACTTGCCCAAGATTCGATCGTTGGTATCTTCATACCTAGTTCAAGCTCATTATCAGCAAGTCTCTTTACTCGTTTCGTAATACATCATCTTGTAATTAACTCATTACTCACTTTGCTTGCAAGGCTTCTTATGATGTGCATTACCGAGAGGGCCCAGAGATACCTCTCCGATACTCGGAGCAACAAATCCTAATCTCGATCTATGCCAACCCAACAAACACCTTCGGAGATACCTGTAGAGTATCTTTATAATCACCCAGTTACGTTGTGACATTTGATAGCACATAAGGCATTCCTCCGGTATCCGGGACTTGCATAATCTCATAGTCGAAGGAATATGTATATGATATTAAGAAAGCAATAGCAATAAAACTGAACAATCAATATGCTAAGCTAGCGGATGGGTCTTGTCCATCACATCATTCTCCTAATGATGTGATCCCATTCATCAAATGACAACACATGTCTATGGTTAGGAAACTTAACCATCTTTGATTAACGAGCTAGTCTAGTAGAGACTTACTAGGGACACGGTGTTTTGTCTATGTATCCACACATATATCAAGCTTCCGATTAGTACAATTCTAGCATGAATAATAAACATTTATCATGATATAAGAAAATATAAAACAACTTTGTTATTGCCTCTAGGGCATATTTCCTTCAGAACCGGCTACCCTGGCCTGGCGCTCATATATGTCCGTGCATCGTTCGTGCGTTCCTCAAAGTTTGCCATGTTCCCAGGTTTGACAGGTTTGAGTGAATTCCAGTTTATGTGTGTTGTTTTCGCTATATTTGCAGAGCTACTTGGGGTTGCACAGAATGTGATGTTGTCCAGTTACCTACATATGCTCTGTGTCATTACCCAGGTTCTCGTCTCTTCTTCCTCTGGCAGTAACGCAGTAGCATCCAGGAGCTATGTTTCTCCGATAGTTTGCCCCTTGATCTTCAACTTTGTTGCATATTTCCCTCCCCCACTACAATGCCTTCGCACTCAATGTTTGTACTGATGCTGATTTCTACTCTTAATTTGTTGCAGTTATTGACGCCCAAGTGCTCGGGAATGCTTCAGGCTTGTTTAACAATTTTTTTGAGGTGTCTCTGTTTTTTTTGTTCCTGAATTCTGAAACGTGGAATCCCAATGGCTGCTGACGGTTTAGTTAGTGGAATGTCATATTAATTTTCCATATCCAGTGTGTTCATACGATTGCATTTTTTCCATGCTTATTTGTTTGTAATTATTCATGACAAGCTACTACCGGCTATTATTGTTCCTATACATACGCACGAGGTTGTTTAGGATGGTAGATCCATATGCGCAAAAAAGTGTTGTTGTGCACGCACGTGTGACGTGTGTTATCTGACCGTGGTATAGATGCCCAATTCACATAATATTTATGCGTGTAATGAAATCTCTTACTAGTTTTTGTACGTTGGTCTTTTATTCTAGATGCTTACTAGCTTTATAAATTTTACCTTGCAGTTTAATAAAAATATATACCCTTGCAGCAACTTCAAATATGAACGGGGGCTATTCGATTGTCTTTCCGCATATGGAACATTTTAGTTAATTGCTCCCTTTGTTCCGTTGCTATTTGGTGCTGTCATACTCAGCAATGGTTTGGATGGTGTCATTATAGCATGTTTGGCTTTTTGCTGTCATTTACATCGAAGTGACATATTTGAAACTATTTTATTGTAAAAATCTTCTCTTCGATCACTAACCAGTATGTAAAGTTAGCTTTCAAGTTCGTCAATTTGCACAAATCTTACCATTTTACATACAAATAGACGGACGCAGCAATGCGCGCCATCAATGATCAAGTTTTTTTATTAAAACGAGGCCACAAAAGCAACATGACTGTTCACAACACTCGAGCTAAGCTTAGAGTAGCTGAGTCAGATCCTCCCAACACATAGGAGGTTTTATGATAGAATTCAAACATAATAAGCAACTCCATTTATTCGACCAGAAAGGAAAAGCAAGACCAGGGCTATCTATTACATTTTTCTTCATCAAGGTATCTTCTTTTCTCACCCAGAATGAGCTAGTGGGATAAATCCCTTTTGTGCCCTCGCTCAATCAACACTTTTGTATGTTGGAGCCAGATTGGTGTGTGCGGTTTTCGTTCAGACAAGTTGTTTTTGATTCGGGCCACAGTGTGGCGCGCCTGCCCGTTTTTCTATGAGTTTGGCCTATTGATTTTTTTTCATGGGCTCGTTTTTGTTTTTGTTTGTCAAATGGGCCTTTATTTTGCGGTTATAACTCATCAGACGACGCGCCAGTTCTTTTGGTCGATTATGGAAGAATCGCCCCCCTTCACAGCTTCTCGGAGAATCTTCAACTCCCATTCGTGGCTATGATTTTCGGATGGGAGTTGAAGATTCTGAAAAAAGCTGGGGAGCGGGCTGATTCTAGGAGAATTGGGCAAAAGAACTGGCCTGATATAGGGGAAAAAGTGCAAGTAGGAGTGTTTTGGTTCTTTCTTACACAATGCTTTTTTCTCATGTGTGTTTGTGACAGTGAAATCTGTAGCAGAGCACATATCCCCCTTTTCATCATTTTTTGTACATTTTATTGGTCCACTACTTTTCACTAGATTAACTTTGTTTGGTTTTTCCTATGCTCAAGGTGGATGTATGTAATGTTTTTACAACAACGTGCGACATGTCCATTGTAGTATATACGATTTTTTTCCTTTTCATTGTTTTCTTATGCTCAAGGGGAGGTATGCTATTTAGGACAGTAAAACTACACCTAAACTGAGCTCTACCATGTCCCCAACAATTTTGGCCGTCGGATTTCACATTTAGATCATTTTTGGTTGTCAGATGTTCGTTTCAGCTCCAATTTACCGCGACCTGGTCCGCATGTGTTAATGGGCCGCTATTCTTGTGACTTTCTTCAAGACATGTGGTCAATTGGGTTTTATTGGGCCGCTATGCAAGCCTACAATATGTCAAATATTACTTCATAGATTTCTAACAACACATGTCTTGAAAAAAGTCACAAGAATAGCGGCCCATTAAAGCCCAATAAAGCCCAATTGATCACATGTCTTGAAAAAAGTCACAAGAATATTTGACATCGTAAAAAAATTGACCACCACTCTATTACTTAGTAATTTTAACAACACATTTATATTCACCTTTCAACACTTTATTTAAGCACAAATATATGAAAAATTCTATTATCCTATCGTAAAAAAAATAGACGGATGCGTCAATGTGTGCCATGAAGGATCTAGTGATCTACTACAACAATGACTGACATCGTCATTTTAGAATATACTAGCAAAGCTCGCGCGGCGGCACGCCGCGCCAGTCGATACAGTGTGTCTATATGAAGTGAGGGTACATGCAGAGTGGTATCAAGTCAGAAAAGTTGTTGCACATCTTTACTACAATTCTTGTTTGCATTGTAAATTTATTTTGTTGTGTGGTTACCTACTGACGGGCCATGGTAAACTGCCATTGCTTTGTTTATTCCTTTTTTTTGAATTGTTGATTGTTTTTTGAGGTATCTACCCGCTTATTTCAAGTGGTTTGTTCGTTCCTTCTCTGTATTGTAAGGTGTTTTCTTTTGCCACCTCAAGTGCATAGTAGTTGTTATCATTAATAGTCCAAGTATTTGGGCCGTCGCATCATGTCTGACACCCTTGGGAAGCCCCTGTACGCCTACAATTCGTCTCGACGCCCTTGGGACACCCCTGCATGCCTACAATTCAAACGGAGGGAGTAGCAGGAACCAAATCCTCATATATAAGGCCGACGATCTCTCTAGAAGCAAATCAAGCAGATATGAGGAAGTCGCGAGGCAACACCACGCCCACACCATCGTGTCAATAACATCAATTACCAACCCATGCATGCAAGAAAAAAAAAAGCGCCCGACACTCAACATCACCCAACCCATGCATGAGCTGTAGAAGAATAAAGATCGTAGCCGCTAAACAGACATGCAATGAGTCCCCCGAAACATATCCCAGTTGATCGAGAAACTAAATCGCCAAAAAATATGCTAAAGGCATCAGCAAGCATCGCCGACCAAATCCCCAAGTGGTACACGTGTTCTTCACCTATTAGCTAACACAACATAGAGGCAATATATTGTGCATGTAAGTTTTTTATGACCATAGATAAATGTCACAAGAAGGAAAAATAATTAATAAGTACACAAAAGAGCATACTTAGAAATATTATCTTGCCACAAACCTGCAGGAAAAAATATATTTCCAAGAATGCAACAGGTACATCATAGTCAAATCTGAAAGCATCAGATTCTTAAAGTTAAAATATGCAAAATGCAAAAAGGATTTTGCTTAATGAACGTAAAAGAAAAGTTTGAAGAAGAATAAAGGGTACAATATTCACTTACTGTTTAACCCAAATTATTGTTGGAGTCATTCAACAGGACTAAAGCTTGCTTTCATTTGTTGAAACTTACTATTATCATTACATAAAAAGCATCCTAGGATGTCCATCATCTGCCGCACACACAAATGAAGACCAAATACCAACGCCAGGTGAATGGAAAAGATAGAGCAAACAAAAAAGGCAGGCTGCCATAATTCATGTAATCTATCAAAAAGGAAGACATAACCAATTAGGCATATATTTTTTGTACTATATGCACACCCTTCAAATCTGAACTAACAATTGATATCCTTATTGCCTGAAGCTCAAAACTACCAAGGGAGAACTAAAACTGCAATGGTGCATTTATGTATTACAATGAAGAAATCAGAAGACTCTCCCTTTCATAAGATTTTTTTACTGAATTTATGAAATACAAATTATTATCTTTTTTAGGGGTACGTAAATTATTCTGTAAGCATGTAAATCTGAGTGTGAGACGTCCTTGGGCTCATTTCCAGCCACACACATATCCTTGCGCTTATGTATAAACACCACGCCTATCGGACTTGCCATGAACCAAGAATTCAAAGCAATTTTTTATTTTGCGCAAAAATTGAACCGGTGAAAAATACGTCCTCGAAATCTCAACTCAAGATTAACTCGGTTACGTGCCAATTCTCATCTCTCTTTGACCACCATAGTGTTTTTGTCATGCAAAAGAACTTGCCTATTATATTTTATTTTGCAGGGGAAAGAACTTGCCTATTTTTTTATTTTTGACGGGAAAAGAACTTGCCTATATATGCTACAAAATAACAACACGAAACAATCAATCTATTCAAAAGCTATTCACTTAAACAATGTGTTCCCTATTCAAAGATGTACAAAGCAGTACAAAAGTCAAATTTAAAACTGCACGAACTTGCCTTCAAAGTTTGTGTACCACACGAAGAGCACTGCCGGCGTGGTGGACAGGAAGTTACCTACAGCGGTAGACGACTCTGTTATGAGGCGGTGGCGCTTACCTGGAATGTACCGAGCAGTTGGGAACGACGGTGTCATACACACGTGCGACACAGTGCGGACTGCGAAGAGAGCGTGGAAGAGGCAGCCGTCGTGTGCAAAGTGCTCGCCATCCCACAGTTGACGCCGAGGAGCAGGGACGCCTCATCCTGTTAGCTTCGGCTCGAGCCTCTCCGAGACAGCATCTCTCCACGACAACGACGCGGGCCGAAGGGCTCCGATGTCGCTGGATGACAAGGCGACGACGGCCTGGGTGAACGCAACGTCGAGTCGGTGGTGAGATGAAACGGAACGGCGGGGCGCCGTCGGCCTGGAAGGTCGCGAGCTCAAAGCGTCCGCGGGTAGGACGGGAAGCTCGTCGGAGGCTCCGACGCGGTCCTCTGCGGCGCTCAACTCCTCGGCGAGCCCAGCGTACGTGTAGCTTGCCTGTCCTGGCACTGGCAGCAGTCGGCGATCTAGGCGCCGCCAGTCCGTCCTACACGGCGAGGAAGTGCGCAGGGAGACGAAAGGAGGAGCTGTCGAGGCCGTCGACCGCGGCGCGTCGCCGGCGACCATCCAGAGCTGGAAGCGTTAGAAGGTGTAGCTCTTCTCACCGTTCCTGGCGTCGGACGGAAGCAGTGCGACTTCCGTGTGTTCCTGGCTGTCGGCCTTCCGATCGAGGAAGCGCACCACAGTGATCTACATGCCGGGGTGCTCGGCGCCTCGGCCATCTTCCTCGCGAGCTCGAGGGCCTCCAGGTCGTCTGCCCAGCCGAAGAAGATGACGAACATGTCGTCCATGACCTGCTGGCCATCGCAGCGGTCGCGGTCCATGAGGACGGCCATGGCGTTGCCTCACACGGCAGCGAAGATCGAGTCGACGGATTGCACTCCCGTGCGCCAGGGCGTTCTGCTGGTGAATCCTAGTACGATCCAGCACACACGTATTTGTAGTATTGCCAAGCCACCAGAACAGCGATCGAAGCGGTGTCGAGAACCATCACGTAAGAAGCAACGACAGGTCTACAGATTGAACGATGGAGACGGCACCGATTAAGGAAACCTGGCCCAACAGCGGCAAAGATAGACAGCGACAGGACAACCGGACCAACAGCAGCCAATCAAAAACCCAACAGCGGCATCGACAGCGACGGGACATCTGGGCGAACAGCGGCCAATCAAAAACCAGAAGAAGCATCGAAGCAAAACGAACTGTCAGGACAAGAACTTCACCGCAAAAAACTGGCCCACACCCAACAAAAAAATACTAAACCAACCAAACCAACTTGCACACACGTTCAAAAAATTTTAAATCAAAACCTATGCACACCACTCATTTCTACCCAGCCATGTACCAAAATAATACATGTGCTGTGTACCAAGTTACTTAGGGGTCATTTTCAGTCAAGTGGGTGAATAATGGAGCGAAAATGCTGCCGGATATAGAGGCTTGGGTATATAGTGCGATTATCTGTTTTCCTTTAACGCTTTTTTTTGCGAGTAACGCTTTTTCTTCTTATATTAGCACATGCATCAATAACATCCCACTGATCCCCCTTTTTAAGAATGCACCAACAACGAAAAGGGGCCCGAGAATTCATTATTATTTATGTCGCACCAAAAATGAAGCATAGGTGAATGCATTGTTTTCGTCCATCTTGGTTTGTGTTTCAATCATGTTTTTTGAAATCAAGCAAAATCAACAGAAACGAAAAAAAAAGGAGGCAAACCAGGAATAGACGGTCCCTTATTTATTCGACGAGTACCACGTTACTTGCACTGATCTGGCAATACGAGCTGTGCACGCGCGGCTCTGCTAGACCACTGGGCAGCTAAGACGGGGCACCGGCACTGCGCACAACCGCACGGCCCGTGGAGCGGTGGCGCCGTATGCCTCTTCCATGTCAAGGTCCTCCGGCGCCATCCCGTTCGGCAGGCTCCACTCGAAGCCATGCAGCAGCCGCGCCAGCGCCATTTCCACCGCGTGCATCCCCAGCTGCATGGCGGGGCATGACCTCCGCCCCGAGCCGAACGGCAGGAGGTGGAAGTGGCCACCCCGGTAGTCCGTGTCTGCCTCGTGCCCGCCCGGGCCAAACCGGGACGGCCTGAAGGCGTCGGGATCCTTCCAGGCCTCGGCGTCACGCCCGATCGCCCACACGTTGATCAGGACGCGGGTATTCTTGGGGATGCGGCAGCCGGCGACGTCGCAGTCCTCGGCGGCCTCGTGCTGGAGGAGCGGGCCGGGCGGGTGCACGCGGAGGGTCTCCTTCACCGCGCACCTCAGGTAAGGGAGCTCGTCCAGGTCGCCCGCCGCGACCTGGCGGTGCAGCCCAACCACCACGGCCAGCTCGTTCTGCACCCGCTTCATTTCCTCCGGGTCCCTCAGCAGCTCCGACATTAACCACTCAATTATCATCGCTACTGGTCCTGTCCCACCGATCATCACATCCTGCGCGTATTGTAATCAAAATATTTAATCTGCGGAGTGGTGGTGGGGGACGCTAAATTTCGGCCATCGTTCACTTTACCATAATGGTGGCCTTGATGTTATCCCTGGTGAGACGAAGCGTCGACCCATGAGCACTGGAGTCGGTGCTCACCCTGTCGGCAGACCCGGGCATGTCCACGAGGAAAGCTAGCATGCCGTCCACCATGTCGGCGTCCGCGGCATCGACCGGCTTCGGGTGTGCGAGGTGCTCGTCGATGGCACGGTCGATGAACCGGTCCAGCGCACCCCGTGCCGCCACCATCCTCCTGTTGATCCCCTGCAAATCCAGCCGCGCCACCCATGGCACGTAGTCCGCAAGGGTGGAGTTGGACACCACGAACAGCTCGGCGAATTCCTGCACTATGGCCACGAACTCGGCGGCGTCCTCACCCTCGTTCCGCATGCCCAGCGCTGCCCGGAGCGTGATGTTCATCGACATGTTGAACACGAGCTCGCCGAGATTGACGACCGAGCCAGTGTACCTGGCAACGTCGCGGATCAGGTCGTCGACCTCGTCATGGACGGCAGCCCATGACGCGGCCCGACGGTGGCTGAAGAGCTTGTGGACGCACAGCTTCCGCATCTCCCGCCAGAACGGCCCGTACTGCGCGAACACCATGTCCGCGCGGCCGTAGGTGAGGTAGGCTATCGGCGCGCTGGCGGGGCGGTTGGCGAAGGCGCGGTCGTTCACCTGGAGCACCAGACGGGCCATCTCCGGCGTCGACACGACCACGGTGCTCAGGCGCCCAACGCGGAGGTGAAGGAGGCCGCCGTAGCGCGCGGACAGCCGTGCCAGGCCTTGGTGGGTCATGTCTCTCGTGTAGAAGATGTTGCCGACGAACGGCAGCACCCGCGGCCCCGGCGGGAGCGGGAGGGGTCGGAGACCATAACGCCGTGATGAGATAGCGCGATAGAGGATCAGCCCTGTTAGAAGCAGCGCGAGATGAACCCCGCACTGCGGCCACCAAGCCTCCATTGCCGCGTTGCCTGTACGCCTCCGAGCGAGAGCGATGTTAATATAACCCGGAACTCATTGCATGTTACGGAGAATCTCGTTGTACTCCCCTTGGCTCCTTGGGCGCAAGCCTAAGGATATTGCCCCGCTCATCCATGAAGCTTCCATGCGTAAGAATTGGAAGGTGCGGAAGGCCCTCAAGCACAACGCATGGATCCTCAAGATCAATCCACCCACCTCTATCTCCGCTAAGCATGTCACACAATTCTTCACGCTTTGGATGCTCCTTCATGAGGTCCATCTTGACGAACTCTCCGAGGATGACATCCTTTGGAAGCACTCGGTCTCGGGGCATTACTCGGCGGCCTTCGCATATAAGGCACAATTTTTAGGATTGGTTCTCTCCCCCATGGACAAGATGGTTTGGAAAGTTTGGGCTCCCCCAAAAGTCAAGTTCTTTGCTTGGTTGGCTCTCCAAGACAGGATTTGGACCGCGGATAGATTGGCAAAGCGTGGGTGGCCGAACTGTGATCTTTGCCCCCTTTGCAAGAGGGAACAAGAGAGTGGGAGTCACCTATTCTTCAAATGCCGCTTCTCTAGAAGGCTTTGGTCCTTGGTCATTGACAAGTACCACGTCCCCGACTTCGTCATTTCCACCTGGCCCCTATTCGACTCGGTCCAATCTTGGTGGGCAAGTACTTGCGACGACGGCTATCCGCACAGACAAGCCAAGGCATCCCTCACCATGCTTGTTTCATGGACAATTTGGAATGAACGAAACGCGCGAGTTTTCAGGCATAAGTGTGCCCCTCCGACAGTGCTGCTTTCCTCCATCGCCACCGAGGCTAACCTTTGGATCATCGCCGGTGCTAAAAAACTAGGGTCTTTGTTATTGCGCGAGTAATCCGCATGCCGTATATTTGGGTTGTTTGTAACTAACTCTATTCTCTCTTATTTAATGGATGAGGCAAAGCTTTTGCCTCCGTTTCAAAAAAAAAAAATTGTTGTTGTGAGTCATGCATCACAATCTTTCGAAACAAAATGTATCCAAATCCTTGGTGCCCAAAGTTGTTGTGAGTACTCACAGCTTGCAGTTTTCAACTCAGGTGCTCCATTAGGGAGCGACTAGGTTTCAATAGATTGAATATAATATTACGGCCAGTCATTCTTTTGCCTTTACACAGCCGCGAGCTGATGCATGCAAAGACGATTCTCCATGCTGTTGCCCCGGTCATGCCAAAGCAACTCGTACTGGCAATAATCTAAAACAAACAATGTAGAAAATTGCACATAGTTTACACTAAAATTACGCTCTTTTATAATATACAGGAATAATCATATAATAGTGAGTTTTTGCAGAAAAAATAAATTTCCTAAGAAATAATGAATTAGTGGCATTTGTATTACTCTTTAAGATGAAATAAATAAAACTAAAACTAAATCAAAATAGTGAATTTTAAAAGAAATGAATTAGCGGCTTCGGCATGACCCTTTAAGAAAAGCAAAATTAAGTTAAGACTAAAAGAAAATAAAAATAATGAAGTTCTCAAAGGAAGAATTAATTAGTGACATTGATATTTCTATTTAAGAAAAAATTTATAAAACAAACAATGACAAAATTTGCACATAATAGGCACAAAAATTTGTGCTTCTTTTAAATATGTGTGAATAAGCATATAATAATGGCATTGGTATTACTATTAAAGAAGTAAAAAGTGAAATAATAACTAAAAGAAATGAAAATAATGAAGTTTTATGAGGAATATTGAATTAGTTGCATTTGTATTGCCTCTTAAGAAGTAGAAAATGAAATAATTTTTTTGAGAATTTGCGCACAACTTTGCACTGAAAATTGTACTTGTTTCTTCCAAGCAAGGAATAATCTAATAATCGTGGAATTTTGCACATATTGTATAGTATTATGTGAATACATTCATACTCACTCAACATCCAAAAATACTCACAAAAGAAGGAAAAAAACTAAAAACCGACTAATAAAGAAAAGGAAAAACAAATGAAAAAAATGCATAAAACATAAAAACAAAGAAATAACAAAGGTAGAGAGGGAAGGATTGGATCGCACATATAATGAATCTAAGCCCATTAAGGAATTGGCTGACCCAAATTAGAGGTCAGTCAATTATTCCCATTAAAAAACAAGACACAAAAAAACACAGCACTAATATCACAGGAAAAATCAATGGTCAAGAAATTGACTGACCCAAATTTTAGAAATCAGCTGACTGACATATAGCTAAATTGGCTCCATTACCAGCGTTATGGAGAACAGACACTTCTGATTTCTTTTACTATAAGAATGGTGCAACAGCACTTGTTTATTTTCTGATGAGTTTTTTTTAGACCATCCGGCTACCCAAGCCACACATGTCGGCCGACCGGTAGGGATAAAGCATGCTTTGCGAGTTTGTGAGCCTCGACATTCGAGGTCCTAGATTCAGACTAAGAATACATGAAATAAAAGTACTCTTATGAGCTACTACTTCATGAATGATTGCGCCATAAGAAGTCAGATTCTTGCTACAGATATCATCAATCACCACTTTGCAATCCAATGCCACCTTGATCCTCCGCTCATATAGATCATCTGATAGGGCCAGGCCTTCTATTATTGTCAAACACTCAAGGACAGTTGGGTCTCCATTTATGGGAAAGAAAAATGTTGAAGCCCCCAGGAACACGCCCTCGACATCTCTAGCTATCGCCCCCACTGCACCATATCTTCCTCCTCTCCCTACGGCTGCATCAACGTTTAGTTTTGCCATACCCGCAGGTGGTGTGATCCAAGGTAGTTGTCGAGTCCCGGGTGGGTTAACTTACTGTACTAACTTCTTCTCGGTGAATTTCAGTTCGGATAAATAGGTCTGGACAAAGCCATGAATGGAGAAAGGACTTTGATAAATTTGCTCGTGAATTGCCTTTCAGCGTGCTCCCCACAGCGCCCAAAGGGTAACATCTAAGGCAATGAAGTCATCATGTGATAAAGATTCATGCATGGAGAACAACCACATTTTCGCATTATCATATGAATGCTTACTCAGGTTGTCGACGATCGACTCCAAAGACAGCGCCCAAGTGCTCCTAAAGACGACATAGTGCAGCAAGGCGTGGCGCCATGTATCCTCTGCCCCAGAAAGATGACAAGCTCATGTGTTTGAGATATTGCGATGGTTTAAAAGAGCCGTTGTAGGTATAGAGTGTTGTGCCAATCTCCAAAGAAAGTTTTACAGCTTTGATGGGACCTTGATCCCCCATAATTTTGTCCATCCCATGTTGTCCAAATCAAAGGGAGACGAACCCTGCTCTCCATCTAACCACGTCTCCCTGCTAAGTTTGACTCGCTAGACCATCTTATATGCTGACCTAACAGTAAAGATTCCCCTTCTATCTTCACTCCACGCCCAAAAGTCCTCCACTTTCCAAGTAAAGAGAGGAATAGCAAAGACCGCTTCCGCGTCAATAGAGATGAAAATTGATCGCACTAGTTGCTCGTTCCAAGATGAGGTTGTGCTATTAATCAACTCAGAGACCTTACTTGGAGGCGCAGGCATGAGAGATGTCAGCGGTCGCTTCATATTTTCCCCGAGAATCCAATTCTTGGACCAAATATTAGTTGTTTCTCCATTGCCTATTCTCTTAATAAGACCATGTACCATTATTTCTCTGCCATCAAGAATAGATCTTCAAAACTGGGAAGGATGAGGGCCCAAAGTGTCTTCAAATAATGTCTGTTCCGGGAAGTAAATGGACTTTAAATACTAACGCTCAAGGATGATGGATTTTGAAGGATCTGCCATGAATGCCTTGCCAGCAACGCTAGGTTAAAGAGTTCCAGGTTGCGGAAGCCAAGCCCTCCGAAGTGTTTGGGCTTCGTCATAATATCCCATGCTACCCAACACGGTTTAGGTTTGCCTTGTTGGTTGCCCCACTAGAACTGCCTGATCGGAGAAGTCACACTCTCACAAAGCCCTCGAGGGAGTCGGAAGCATGACATGGAGAACATTGGTACTGGGCGCAAAAGTTTCTGATTTTTAGCAGGATCAACACAACTATCACCGTATGCTATCCCAAAGGCCTTACTTGGCACTTTATTAAAACAAAAGCTATAAAACATGATTACTACAGTAGCTTAATCATGTGAACACACAAAAATAGTAGGGGTAAATATTGGGTTGTCTCCCAACAAGCGCTTTTCTTTATTGCCTTTCTAGCTAGGCATGATGATTTCAATGATGCTCACATAAAAGATAAGAATTGAAATGTAATGGGAGCATCATGAAGCATATGACTAACACATTTAAGTCTAACCCACTTCCTATGCATAGGGATTTTGTGAGTAAACAATTTATGGGAACAAGAATCAACTAGCATAGGAAAGCAAAACAAGCATAACTTCAAGATTTTCAACACATAGAGTGGAAACTTGATATTATTGCAATTCCTACAAGCATATATTCCTCCCTCATAATAATTTTCAGTAGCATCATGAATGAATTCAACAATATAACTATCACATAAACCATTCTTTTCATGATACATAAGCATAGAATTTTACTACTCTCCACATAAGCAAAAAAATTCTCATTCATAGTAGTGGGAGCAAACTCAACAAAATAACTATCATGTGAGGCATAATCCAATTGAAAATTAAAATCAAGATGACAAGTTTCATGGTTATCATTATTCTTCATAGCATACATGTCATCACAATAATCATCATAAATAGCAACTTTGTTCTCATAATCAATTGGAACCTCTTCTGAAATAGTGGATTCATCACTAAATAAAGTTATGACCTCTCCAGATCCACTTTCATGATTATCACAATAACATTCAACACCCTCCAAAATAGTGGGATCATTACCTAAAGTTGACACTCTTCCAAACCCACTTTAATCAATATAAGCAAAATAACTAGGAGGCATGCTTTCATCATAATAAATTTGCTCATCAAAACTTGGGGGACTATATTCATCAAACATAGCATCCCCAAGCTTGTAGCTTTGCATATCATTAGCATCATGGATATTCACAGAATTCATACTAACAACATTGCAATCTTGCTCATCATTCAAAGATTTAGTGCCAAACATTTTAATGCATTCTTCTTCTAACACTTTGGCACAATTTTTGGAATCCTTATTTTCATGAAAGACAGTAAAAAGGTGAAGCATATGAGGCACCCTCAATTCCATTTTTTTGAAGTTTTCTTTTATAAAACAAACTAGTGATAAAACAATAAACTAAAAGATTCGATTGGAAGATCTAAAGATATACGTTCAAGCACTGATCTCACCGGCAACGGCGCCAGAAAAGAGCTTGATGTCTACTAAGCAACCTTCTTCTTGTAGACGTTGTTGGGCATCCAAGGCCAGAGGTTTGTAGGACAGTAGCAAATTTCCCTTAAGTGGATGACCTAAGGTTTGTAAATCCATGGGAGGCGTAGGATGAAGATGGTCTCTCTCAAACAAGCTTGCAACCAAATAACGAAGAGTCTCTTGTGTCCCCAACACACCCAATACAATGGTAAATTGTATAGGTGCACTAGTTCGGCGAAGAGGTGGTGATACAAGTGCAATATGGATGGTAGATATAGGTTTTTGTAATCTGAAATTATAAAACCAGCAAGGTAACAAGTAATAAAAGTGAGCGAAAACGGTATTGCAATGCTTCGAAACAAGGCCTAGGGTTCATACTTTCAATAGTGCAAGTTCTCTCAACAGTAATAACATAATTGGATCATATAACTGAAGGAAATATGCCCTAGAGGCAATAATAAAGTTATTATTTATTTCCTCATATCATGATAAATGTTTATTATTCATGCTAGTTGTATTAACCGGAAACATGATACATGTGTGAATACATAGACAAACATAAAGTCACTAGTATGCGTGTACTTGACTAGCTCATTAATCAAAGATGGTTATGTTTCCTAACCATAGACATGTGTTGTCATTTGATTAATGGGATCACATCATTAGGAGAATGATGTGATTGACATGACCCATTCCGTTAGCCTAGCACTTGATCGTTTAGTATGTTGCTATTGCTTTCTTCATGACTTATACAAAGTTCCTGCAACTATGAGATTGTGCAACTCACGTTTACCGGAAGAACACTTTGTGTGCTACCAAACGTCACAACGTAACTGGGTGATTATAAAGGTGCTCTACAGGTGTTTCCGAAGGTGCATGTTGGGTTGGCATAATTCGAGATTAGGTTTTGTCACTCCGATTGTCGGAGAGGTATCTCTGGGCCCTCTCGGTAATACTCATCACCTAAGCCTTGCAAGCATTGTAACTAATGAGTTAGTTATAAGATGATGTGTTACAGAACGAGTAAAGAGACTTGCCGGTAACGAGATTGAACTAGGTATTGGATACCGACGATCAAATCTCGGGCAAGTAACATACCGATGACAAAGGGAACAACGTATGTTGTTATGCGGTTTGACCGATAAAGATCTTCGTAGAATATGTAGGAACCAATATGGGCATCCAGGTTCCGCTATTGGTTATTGACCGAGAATAGTTCTAGGTCATGTCTACATAGTTCTCGAACCCGTAGGGTCCGCATGCTTAACGTTACGATGTCAGTTTTATTATGAGTTTACAAGTTTTGATGTACCGAAGTTTGTTCAGAGTCTCGGATGTGATCACGGACATGACGAGGAGTCTCGAAATGGTCGAGACATAAAGATTGATATATTGGACGACTATATTCGGACACCGGAAGTGTTCCGTGTGATTTCGGAGAAAACCGGAGTGCCGGAGGGTCACCGGAACCCCCCCGGAGAGTTAATGGGCCACATGGGCCTTGGTGGGAAGAGAAAGGGGCGGCCAGGAAGGGCCGCGCGCCCCCTCTCCCTCTGGTCCGAATTGGACTAGGAGGGGGGACGGCGCCCCCCTCTTTCCTTCCCCTCCTCTCCCCCTTCCTTCCCCTCCTAGTAGGAGTAGGAAAGGAGGAGTCCTACTCCTACTAGGAGGAGGACTCCTCCTCCTGGCGCGCCCAACAAGGGCCGGCCGGCCTCCCCCCTCCCTCCTTTATATACGGGGGCAGGGGGCACCCCAAAGACACACAAGTTGATCTACGGATCGTTCCTTAGCCGTGCGCGGTGCCCCCCTCCACCATATTCTACCTCGGTCATATTGTCGCGGAGGTTAGGCGAAGCCCTGCGCCGGTAGAACATCATCATCGTCACCACGCTGTCGTGCTGACGGAACTTTTCCCCGAAGCTTTTCTGGATCGGAGCCCGAGGATCGTCATCGAGCTGAACGTGTGCTGGACTCGGAGGTGTCGTACGTTCGGTGCTTGGATCGGTCGGATCGTGAAGACGTACGACTACATCAACCGCGTTGTCATAATGCTTCCGCTTACGGTCTACGAGGGTATGTGGACGAACACTCTCCCCTCTTGTTGCTATGCCATCACCATGATCTTGCGTGTGCGTAGGAATTTTTTTGAAATTACTGCGTTCTCCAACAGTGGCATCAGAGCCAGGTTTTATGCGTAGATGTCATATGCACGAGTAGAACACAAGTGAGTTGTGGGCGATATAAGTCATACTGCTTACCAGCATGTCATACTTTGGTTCGGCGGTATTGTGAGATGAAGCGGCCCGGACCGACATTACGCGTACGCTTATGCGAGACTGGTTTCACCGCTGCGAGCACTCGTTGCTTAAAGGTGACCGGCGGGTGTCTGTCTCTCTCACTTTAGCTGAATCGAGTGTGGCTACGCCCGGTCCTTACGAAGGTTAAAACATCACCAACTTGACAAACTATCGTTGTGGTTTTTGATGCGTAGGTAAGAACGGTTCTTGCTAAGCCCGTAGCAGCCACGTAAAACTTGCAACAACAAAGTAGAGGACGTCTAACTTGTTTTTGCAGGGCATGTTGTGATGTGATATGGTCAAGACGTGATGCTATATTTTATTGTATGAGATGATCATGTTTTGTAACCGAAGTTATCAGCAACTGGCAGGAGCCATATGGTTGTCGCTTTATTGTATGAAATGCAAACGCCCTGTAATTGCTTTACTTTATCACTAAGCGGTAGCGATAGTCATAGAAGCAATAGTTGGCGAGACGACAACGATGCTACGATGAAGATCAAGGTGTCGCGCCAGTGACGATGGTGATCATGACGGTGCTTCGGAGATGGAGATCACAAGCACAAGATGATGATGGCCATATCATATCACTTATATATTGATTGCATGTGATGTTTATCCTTTATGCATCTTATCTTGCTTTGATTGACGGTAGCATTTTAAGATGATCTCTCACTAAAATTATCAAGAAGTGTTCTCCCTGAGTATGCACCGTTGCCAAAGTTCGTCGTGCCCAGACACCACGTGATGATCGGGTGTGATAAGCTCTACGTCCATCTACAACGGGTGCAAGACAGTTTTGCACACGCGGAATACTCAGGTTAAACTTGACGAGCCTAGAATATGCAGATATGGCCTCGGAACACGGAGACCGAAAGGTCGAGCGTGAATCATATAGTAGATATGATCAACATAGTGATGTTCACCATTGAAAACTACTCCATCTCACGTGATGATCGGTTATGGTTTAGTTGATTTGGATCACGTGATCACTTAGATGACTAGAGAGATGTCTGTCTAAGTGGGAGTTCTTAAGTAATATGATTAATTGAACCTAAATTTATCATGAACTTAGTACCTGATAGTATTTTGCTTGTCTATGTTTGTTTATAGATAGATGGCTCGTGCTGTTGTTCCGTTGAATTTTAATGCGTTCCTTGAGAAAGCAAAGTTGAAAGATGATGGTAGCAATTACACGGACTGGGTCCGTAACCTGAGGATTATCCTCGTTGCTGCACAGAAAAGTTATGTCCTAGAAGCACCGCTGGGTGCCAGGCCTGCTGCTGATGCAACTGACGACATTAAGAACGTCTGGCAGAGCAAAGATGATGACTACTCTATAGTTCAGTGTGCCATGCTTTACGGCTTAGAATCGGGTCTTCAACGACGTTTTGAACGTCATGGAGCATATGAGATGTTCCAGGAGTTGAAGTTAATATTTCAAGCAAATGCCCGGATTGAGAGATATGAAGTCTCCAATAAGTTCTACAGCTGCAAGATGGATGAGAATAGTTCTGTTAGTGAGCATATACTCAAAATGTCTGGGTATAATAATCACTTGATTCAACTGGGAGTTAATCTTCTGGATGATAGCGTCATTAACAGAATTCTCCAATCACTGCCACCAAGCTACAAGAGCTTTGTGATGAACTATAATATGCAAGGGATGAACAAGACTATTCCCGAGCTCTTCGCAATGCTAAAAGCTGCGGAGGTAGAAATCAAGAAGGAGCATCAAGTGTTGATGGTCAACAAGACCACTAGTTTCAAGAAAAAGGGCAAAGGGAAGAAGAAGGGGAACTTCAAGAAGAACAACAAGCAAGTTGCTGCTCAAGAGAAGAAACCCAAGTCTGGACCTAAGCCTGAAACTGAGTGCTTCTACTGCAAGCAGACTGGTCACTGGAAGCGAAACTGCCCCAAGTATTTGGCGGATAAGAAGGATGGCAAAGTGAACAAAGGTATATGTGATATACATGTTATTGATGTGTACCTAACTAGAGCTCGTAGTAGCACCTGGGTATTTGATACTTGTTCTGTTGCTAATATTTGCAACTCGAAACAGGGACTACGGAATAAGCGAGCACTGGCTAAGGACGAGGTGACGATGCGCGTGGGAAACGGTTCCAAAGTCGATGTGATCGCGATCGGCATGCTACCTCTACATCTACCTTCGGGATTAGTTTTAGACCTGAATAATTGTTATTTGGTGCCAGCATTGAGCATGAACATTATATCTGGATCTTGTTTGATGCGAGACGGTTATTCATTTAAATCAGAGAATAATGGTTGTTCTATTTATATGAGTAATATCTTTTATGGTCATGCACCCTTGAAGAGTGGTCTATTTTAAATAAATCTCGATAGTAGTGATACACATATTCATAGTGTTGAAACCAAAAGATGCAGAGTTAATAATGATAGTGCAACTTATTTGTGGCACTGCCGTTTGGGTCATATCGGTGTAAAGCGCATGAAGAAACTCCATACTGATGAACTTTTGGAATCACTTGATTATGAATCACTTGGTACTTGCGAACCGTGCCTTATGGGCAAGATGACTAAAATGCCGTTCTACGGAACTATGGAGCGAGCAACTGATTTGTTGGAAATCATACATACTGATGTTTGTGGCCCAATGAATGTTGAGGCTCGCGGCGGGTATCGTTATTTTCTCACCTTCACTGATGATTTGAGCAGATATGGGTATATCTACTTGATGGAACACAAGTCTGAAACATTTGAAAAGTTCAAAGAATTTCAGAGTGAAGTGGAAAATCATCGTAACAAGAAAATAAAGTTTCTACGATCTGATCGTGGAGGAGAATATTTGAGTTATGAGTTTGGCCTACACTTGAAACAATGTGGAATAGTTTCGCAGCTCACGCCACCTGGAACACCACAACGAAATGGTGTGTCCGAACGTCGTAATCGTACTTTACTGGATATGGTGCGATCTATGATGTCTCTTACTGATTTACCGCTATCATTTTGGGGTTATGCTTTAGAGACGGCCGCATTCACGTTAAATAGGGCACCATCAAAATCCGTTGAGACGACACCTTATGAACTGTGGTTTGGCAAGAAACCAAAGTTGTCGTTTCTTAAAGTTTGGGGCTGCGATGCTTATGTGAAGAAACTTCAACCAGATAAGCTCGAACCTAAATCGGAGAAATGTGTCTTCATAGGATACCCAAAAGAGACTATTGGGTACACCTTCTATCACAGATCCAAAGGCAAGACATTCGTTGCTAAGAATGGATCCTTTCTAGAGAAGGAGTTTCTCTCGAAAGAAGTGAGTGGGAGGAAAGTAGAACTTGATGAGATAACTGTATCTACTCCCTTATTGGAAAGTAGTTCATCACGAGAACCGGTTCCTGTGACAACTACACCAATTAGTGAGGAAGCTAATGATAATGATCATGAAACTTCAGATCAAGTTTCTACTGAACCTCGTAGGTCTACCAGAGTAAGATCCGCACCAGAGTGGTACGGTAATCCTATTCTGGAAGTCATGTTACTTGACCATGATGAACCTACGAACTATGAGGAAGCAATGATGAGCCTGGATTCCGCAAAATGGCTAGAAGCCATGAAATCTGAGATGGGATCCATGTATGAAAACAAAGTATGGACTTTGGTTGACTTGCCCGATGATCGGCAAGCCATTGAGAATAAATGGATCTTTAAGAAGAAGACTGACGCTGATGGTAATATAACTGTCTATAAAGCTCGACTTGTTGCAAAAGGTTTTCGACAAGTTCAAGGGGTTGACTATGATGAGACTTTCTCACCCGTAGCGATGCTTAAGTCCGTCCGAATCATGTTAGCTATTGCTGCATTTCATGATTATGAAATTTGGCAAATGGATGTCAAGACTGCATTCTTGAATGGATTTCTAGAAGAAGAGTTGTATATGATGCAGCCGGAAGGTTTTGTTGATCCAAAAGGTGCTGACAAAGTGTGCAAGCTCCAGCGTTCCATTTATGGACTGGTGCAAGCATCTCGGAGTTGGAATAAACGCTTTGATAGTGTGATCAAAGCATATGGTTTTATACAGACTTTTGGAGAAGCCTGTATTTACAAGAAAGTGAGTGGGAGCTCTGTAGCATTTCTAATTTTATATGTAGATGACATATTATTAATTGGAAATGATATAGAATTTCTGGATAGCATAAAAGGATACTTGAATAAAAGTTTTTCAATGAAAGACCTCGGTGAATCTGCTTACATATTGGGCATCAAGATCTATAGAGATAGATCAAGATGCTTAATAGGACTTTCACAAAGCACATACCTTGACAAAATTTTGAAAAAGTTCAAAATGGATCAGGCAAAGAAAGGATTCTTGCCTGTGCTACAAGGTGTGAAGTTGAGTCAAACTCAATGCCCGACCACAGCAGAAGATAGAGAGAAAATGAAAAATGTTCCCTATGCTTCAGCCATAGGCTCAATCATGTATGCAATGCTGTGTACCAGACCTGACGTATGCTTAGAAATAAGCTTGGCAGGAAGGTACCAAAGTAATCCAGGAGTGGATCACTGGACAGCGGTCAAGAACATCCTGAAATACCTGAAAAGGACTAAGGATATGTTTCTCATATATGGAGGTGACAAAGAGCTAGTCGTAAACGGTTACGTCGATGCAAGCTTTGACACTGATCCGGACGATTCTAAATCGCAAACCGGATACGTGTTTTTATTAAACGGTGGAGCTGTAAGTTGGTGCAGTTCTAAACAAAGCGTCATAGCGGGATCTACATGTGAAGCGGAGTACATAGCTGCTTCGGAAGCAGCAAATGAAGGAATCTGGATGAAGGAGTTCATTTCCGATCTAGGTGTCATACCTAGTGCATCGGGACCAATGAAGATCTTCTGTGACAATACTGGTGCAATTGCCTTGGCAAAGGAATCCAGATTTCACAAGAGGACCAAGCACATCAAGAGACGCTTCAATTCCATTCGGGACCAAGTCCAAGTGGGAGACATAGAGATTTGCAAGATACATACGGATCTGAATGTTGCAGACCCGTTGACTAAGCCTCTCTCACGAGCAAAACATGATCAGCACCAAGACTCCATGGGTGTTAGAATCATTACTATGTAATCTAGATTATTGACTCTAGTGCAAGTGGGAGACTGAAGGAAATATGCCCTAGAGGCAATAATAAAGTTATTATTTATTTCCTCATATCATGATAAATGTTTATTATTCATGCTAGAATTGTATTAACTGGAAACATGATACATGTGTGAATACATAGACAAACATAAAGTCACTAGTATGCCTCTACTTGACTAGCTCATTAATCAAAGATGGTTATGTTTCCTAACCATAGACATGTGTTGTCATTTGATTAATGGGATCACATCATTAGGAGAATGATGTGATTGACATGACCCATTCCGTTAGCCTAGCACTTGATCGTTTAGTATGTTGCTATTGCTTTCTTCCTGACTTATACAAAGTTCCTGCAACTATGAGATTGTGCAACTCACGTTTACCGGAAGAACACTTTGTGTGCTACCAAACGTCACAACGTAACTGGGTGATTATAAAGGTGCTCTATAGGTGTTTCCAAAGGTGCATGTTGGGTTGGCATAATTCGAGATTAGGTTTTGTCACTCCGATTGTCGGAGAGGTATCTCTGGGCCCTCTCGGTAATACTCATCACCTAAGCCTTGCAAGCATTGTAACTAATGAGTTAGTTATAAGATAACGTGTTACAGAACGAGTAAAGAGACTTGCCGGTAACGAGATTGAACTAGGTATTGGATACCGACGATCAAATCTCGGGCAAGTAACATATCGATGACAAAGGGAACAACATATGTTGTTATGCGGTTTGACCGATAAAGATCTTCGTAGAATATGTAGGAACCAATATGGGCATCCAGGTTCCGCTATTGGTTATTGACCGAGAATAGTTCTAGGTCATGTCTACATAGTTCTCGAACCCGTAGGGTCCGCACGCTTAACGTTACGATGACAGTTTTATTATGAGTTTACAAGTTTTGATGTACCGAAGTTCGTTCGGAGTCCCGGATGTGATCACGGACATGACGAGGAGTCTCTAAATGGTCGAGACATAAAGATTGATATATTGGACGACTATATTCGGACACCGGAAGTGTTTCGGGTGATTCCGGAGAAAACCGGAGTGCCGGAGGGTCACCGGAACCCGCCCCGGAGAGTTAATGGGCCACATGGGCCTTGGTGGGAAGAGAGAGGGGCGGCCAGGAAGGGCCGCGCGCCCCCTCTCCCTCTGGTCCGAATTGGACTAGGAGGGGGGGGGGGGCGGTGCCCCCCTCTTTCCTTCCCCTCCTCTCCCCTTCCTTCCCCTCCTAGTAGGAGTAGGAAAGGAGGAGTCCTACTCCTACTAGGAGGAGGACTCCTCCTCCTGGCGCGCCCAACAAGGGCCGGCCGGCCTCCCCCTCCCTCCATTATATACGGGGGCAGGGGGCACCCCAAAGACACACAAGTTGATCTACGGATCGTTCCTTAGCCGTGTGCGCTGCCCCCCTCCACCATATTCTACCTCGGTCATATCGTCACGGAGTTTAGGCGAAGCCCTGCGCCGGTAGAACATCATCATCGTCACCACGCCGTCTTGCTGACGGAACTCTTCCCCGAAGCTTTGCTGGATAGGAGCCCGGGGATCGTCATCGAGCTGAACGTGTGCTGAACTCGGAGGTGCCGTACGTTCAGTGCTTGGATCGGTCGGATCATGAAGACGTACGACTACATCAACCGCGTTGTCATAACGCTTCCGCTTACGGTCTACGAGGGTACGTGGACGACCACTCTCCCCTCTTGTTGCTATGCCATCACCATGATCTTGCGTGTGCGTAGGAAAGTTTTTGAAATTACTGCATTCTCCAACAATAACTATCCCTCAACATGCAACAAAGAGTCACTCCATAGTCACTAATAGCGGAGAACAAACGAAGAGATTATTGTAGGGTACGAAACCACCTCAATGTTATTCTTTCCGATCAATCCATTGGGTTATTCCTATAAGTGTCATAAATAGCCCTAGAGTTCAGAGTAAAATAACACCTTAAGACACACATCAACCAAAACCCTAATGTCACCTAGATACTCCAATGTCACCTCAAGTATCCGCGGGTTCGATTATACGATATGCATCACACAATCTTAGATTCATCTATTCAAACCAATATAAAGAACTTCATAGAGTGCCCCAAACTTTCTACCGGAGAGTCAAGACAAAAGCGTGTGCCAACCCCTATACATAAGTTCACAAGGTCACTGAACCCGCAAGTTGATCACCAAAACATACATCAAGTGGATCACGTGAATATCCCATTGTCACCACAGATAAGCACATGCAAGAAATACATCAAGTGTTCTCAAATCCTCAACGACTCGATCTGATCAGATAACTTCAAACAGAAAACTCAATCCATTACAAGAGAGTAGAGGGGGAGAAACATCATATGATCCAACTATAATAGTAAAGCTCGTTGTACATCAAGATCGTGCCAAATCAAGAACACGAGAGAGAGAGAGAGAGAGCTAGATAGAGAGAGAGAGAGATCAAACACATAGCTACTGGTACATACCCTCAACCCCGAGAGTGAACTACTCCCTCCTTGTCATGGAGAGCGTCGGGATGATGAAGATGGCCACCGGTGATGATTCCCCCTCCAGCAAGGTGCCGGAATGGGGTCTAGATTGGTTTTTGGGGGTTTACAGAGGCTTGCGGCGGAGGAACTTCTGATCTAGGTTTCTTTTCAGGGGTTTCTGTATTTATAGGAATTTTTGGCGTCGGCTTCACGTCAGGGGGGTCTCCGAGTCAGCCACGAGGTAGGGGGCGCGCCCAGGGGGGGTAGGGCGCACCCTCCACCCTCGTGGATGACTCGGGACTCTTCTGGCCCAACTCTTTTGCTTCGGGGGCTTCTTCTGGTCCAAAAAAATCATCGAGAATTTTCAGCTCGTTTGGACCCCGTTTGATATTTCCTTTTCCGTAAAACTCAAAAACAAGGAAAAAACAGAAACTGGCACTTGGCTCTAGGTTAATAGGTTAGTCCCAAAAATCATATAAAATAGCATATAAATGCATAGAAAACATCCAAGATGGATAATATAATATCATGGAACAATCAAAAATTATAGATACGTTGGAGACGTATCAAGCATCCCCAAGCTTAATTCCCGCTCGTCCTCGAGTACGTAAATGATAAAAACAGAATTTTTGATGTGGAATGCTACCTAACATATCTGTCAATGTAATCTTATCTACTGTGGCATGAATTTCAGATCCGAAAGATTCAAAACAAAAGTTTAATATTGACATAAAAACGATAATACTTCAAGCATACTAATAAAGCAATCATGTCTTCTCAAAATAACATGGCCAAAGAAAGCCTATCCCTACAAAATCATATAGTCTGGCTATGCTCCATCTTCTTCACACAAAATATTCAAATCATGCACAACCCTGGTTCTAGCCAAGCAATTGTTTCATACTTTAGAATTCTCAAACTTTTTCAACTTTCACGCAATACATGAGCGTGAACCATGGACATAGCACTATAGGTGGGCTAGAATGGTGGTTTTGGAGGAGACAAAAATAGGGAGATAGTCTCACATCAACTAGGCGTATCAACGGGCTATGGAGATGCCCATCAATAGATATCAATGTGAGTGAGTAGGGATTGCCATGCAACAGATGAACTAGATCTATAAGTGTATGAAAGCTCAAAAAAGAAACTAAGTGGGTGTGCATCCAACTCGCTTGCTCACGAAGACCTAGGGCAATTTGAGGAAGCCCATCATTGGAATATACAAGTCAAGTTCTATAATGAAAATTCCCACTAGTATATGAAAGTGACAACATAGGAGACTCTCTATCATGAAGATCATGGTGCTACTTTGAAGCACAAGTGTGGTAAAAGGATAGTAGCATTGCCCATTCTCTCTCTTTTTTCTCTTTTTTTGGCCTTCTCTCTTTGATTGGCCTCTTATATATATATATATATATATATATATATATATATATATATATATATATATATATATATATATATTTCGTCCGGAGTCTCATCCCGACTTGTGGGGGAATCATAGTCTCCATTATCCTTTACTCACTGGGACAATGCTCTAATAATGATGATCATCACACTTTTATTTACTTACAACTCGAGAATTACAACTCGATACTTAGAACAAAATATGACTATATGAATGCCTCCGGTGGTGTACCGGGATATGCAATGAATCAAGAGTGACATGTATGAAAGAATTATGAATGGTGGCTTTTCCACAAATACGATGTCAACTACATGGTCATGCAAAGCAATATGACAATGATGAAGCGTGTCATAATAAACGGAAAGGTGGAAAGTTGCATGGCAATATATCTCGGAATGGCTATGGAAATGCCATAGTAGGTAGGTATGGTGGCTGTTTTGAGGAAGGTATATGGTGGGTGTATGGTACCGGCGAAAGTTGTGCGGCACAAGAGAGGCTAGCAATGGTGAAAGGGTGAGAGTGCACATAATCCATGGACTCAACATTAGTCATAAAGAAATCACATACTTATTGCAAAAAATTATAAGTCATCGAAACCAAGCAATACACGCATGCTCCTAGGGGAAGGGTTGGTAGGAGTTAATCATCGCGCGAGCGCGACCTCCACACAAAGGATGACAATCAAAGAAATACTTCATGCTCCAAATTTGTTACACAACGGTTCACCATACGTGCATGCTACGGGACTCGCAAACCTCAACACAAGTATTTTTCAAATTCACAATTACTGCACTAGCATGACTCTAATATCACCATCTTCATATCTCAAAACAATCATAAAGAATCAAACTTCTCATAGTATTCAATGCACTTTATATGAAAGTTTTTATTATATCCCTCTTGGATGCCTATCATATTAGGACTAAATTCATAACCAAAGAAAATTACCATGTTGTTTAAGACTCTCAAAATAGTATAAGTGAAGCATGAGAGTTCATCTATTTCTTCAAAATAAAACCACCGCCGTGCTCTAAATAGATATAAGTGAAGTACTAGAGCAAATGACAAACTACTCCAAAAGATACAAGTGAAGATCAATGAGTAGTCGAATAAATATGCAAATATGTGAAGACTCTCTAACATTTAAGAATTTAAGATCTTGGGATACTATTCAAACAACAAGCAAAAAAAATTGACGCTCCAAGCAAAACACATATCATGTGGTGAATAAAAATATAACCTCAAGTAAAGTTACCGATGAACGAAGACGAAAGAGGGGATGCCATCCGGGGCATCCCCAAGCTTAGGCACTTAGTTTTACTTGAATATTACCTTGGGGTGCCTTGGGCATCCCCAAGCTTAGGCTCTTGCCACTCCTTATTCCATAGTCCATCGAATCTTTACCCAAAACTTGAAAACTTCACAATACAAAACTCAACAGAAAACTCGTAAGCTCCGTTAGTATAAGAAAATAAATCACAACTTTTGGTACTGTTATGAACTCATTCTTTATTTATATTGGTGTAATATCTACTGTATTCCAAATTCTCTATGGTTCATACCCTCCGATACTACACATAGATTCATCAAAATAAGCAAACAACTCATAGAAAACAGAATCTGCCAAAAACAGAATAGTCTATAGTAATCTGTAACTCTCGGATACTTATGTAACTCCAAACATCCAGCAAAATTAGGAAAACCTGAGCAATTTGTGTATAAATCCAGAGAAAAATGAATCAGATCAAAATCACGTTTCTGTGAATTATTAAGACTAATTTACTCGGCGCAAAAGTTTCTGATTTTCAGCAGGATCAAGACAACTATCACCGTAAGCTATCCCAAAGGTCTTACTTGGCACTTTATTGAAACAAAATCTATAAAACATGATTACTATAATAGCTTAATCATATGAACACACACAAATAGTAGGGGTAAATATTGGGTTGTCTCCCAACAAGCGCTTTTCTTTATTGCCTTTCTAGCTAGGCATGATGATTTCAATGATGCTCACATAAAAGATAAGAATTGGAACATAATGGGAGCATCATGAAGCATATGACTAACACGTTTAAGTCTAACCCACTTCCTATGCGTAGGTATTCTGTGAGCAAACAACTAGCATAGGAAAGAAAAACAAGCATAACTTCAAGATTTTCAACACATAGAGAGGAAACTTGATATTATTGCAATTCCTACAAGCCTATATTCCTCCCTCATAATAATTTTCAGTACCATCATGAATGAATTAAACAACATAACTATCACATAAACCATTGTTTTCATGATACATAAGCATAGAATTTTACCACTCTCCACATAAGCAAAAAATTTCTCATTCATAGTAGTGGGAGCAAACTCAACAAAATATCTATCATGTGAGGCATAATCCAATTGAAAATTAAAATCAAGATGACAAGTGTCATGGTTACCATCATTCTTTTTAGCATACATGTCATCACAATAATCATCATAAATAGCAACTTTGTTCTCATAATCAATTGGAACCTCTTTCGAAATAGTGGATTCATCACTAAATAAAGTCATGACTTCTCCAAATCCACTTTCATGATTATCACAATAACATTCAACACCCTCCAAAATAGTGGGATCATTACCTAAAGTTGACACTCTTCCAAACCCACTTTCATCAATATAATCATCATAACTAGGAGGGATGCTTTCATCATAATAAATTTGCTCATCAAAACTTGGGGGACTAAAAATATCATATTCATCAAACATAGCATCCCCAAGCTTGTAGCTTTGCATATCATTAGCATCATGGATATTCAAGGAATTCATACTAACAACATTGCAATCTTGCTCATAATTCAAAGATTTAGTGCCAGACATTTTAATGCATTCTTCTTCTAACACTTTGGCACAATTTTTGGAATCCTTATTTTCATGAAAGACATTAAAAAGATGAAGCATATGAGGCACCCTCAATTCCAATTTTTTTTGAAGTTTTCTTTTATAAAATAAACTAGTGATAAAACAAGAAACTAAAAGATTCAATTGCAAGATCTAAAGATATACCTTCAAGCACTAACCTCCCCGGCAAAGGTGCTAGAAAAGAGCTTGATGTCTACTACGCAACCTTCTTCTTGTAGACGTTGTTGGGCCTCCAAGTGCAGAGGTTTGTAGGACAATAGCAAATTTCCCTCAAGTGGATGACCTAAGGTTTATCAATCCATGGGAGGCATAGAATGAAGATGGTCTCTCTCAAACAACCCTGCAACCAAATAACAAAGAGTCTCTTGTGTCCCCAACACACTCAATACAATGGTAAATTGTATAGGTGCACTAGTTCGGCGAAGAGATGGTGATACAAGTGCAATATGGATGGTAGATATAGGTTTTTGTAATCTGAAATTATAAAAACAGCAAGGTAACAAGTAATAAAAGTGAGCGAAAATGGTATTGCAATGCTTCGAAACAAAGGCTAGGGTTCATACTTTCACTAGTGCAAGTTCTCTCAACAATAATAACATAATTGGATCATATAACTATCCCTCAACATGCAACAAAGAGTCACTCCAAAGTCACTAATAGCGGAGAACAAACGGAGAGATTATTGTAGGGTAAAAAACCACCTCAAAGTTATTCTTTCCGATCAATCCATTGGGATATTCCTATAAGTGTCACAAACAGCCCTAGAGTTCGTAGTAAAGTAACACCTTAAGACACACATCAACCAGAACTCTAATGTCACCTCAAGTATCCGCGGGTTTGATTATACGATATGCATCACACAATCTTAGATTCATCTATTCAAACCAACACAAAGAACTTCATAGAGTGCCCCAAACTTTCTATCGGAGAGTCAAAACGAAAACGTGTGCTAACCCCTATGAATAAGTTTACAAGGTGACTGAACCCGCAAGTTGATCACCAAACGATACATCAAGTGGATCACGTGAATATCCCATTGTCACCACAGATAAGCACATGAAAGACATACATCAAGTGTTCTCAAATCCTTAAAGACTCAATCCGATAAGATAACTTCAAAGGGAAAACTCAATCCATTACAAGAGAGTAGAGGGGGATAAACATCATATGATCCAACTATAATAGCAAAGCTCGTTGTACATCAAGATCGTGCCAAATCAAGAACACGAGAGAGAGAGAGATCAAACACATAGCTACTGGTACATACCCTCAGCCCCGAGGGTGAACTACTCCCTCCTCGTCATGGAGGGTGCCGGGATGATGGAGATGGCCACTGGTGATGATTCCCCCCTCCGGCAGGGTGACGGAACGGGGTCTAGATTGGTTTTTGGTGGCTACAGAGGCTTGCAGCGGCGGAACTTTCGATCTAGGTTTCTTTTCAGGGGTTTCTATATTTATAGGAATTTTTGGTGTGGGTTTCATGTCAAGGGGGTAGGGCGCACCCTCCACCCTCATGGATGACTCAGGACTCTTCTGGACCAACTCTTTTGCTTCGGGGGCTTCTTCTGGTCCCTAAAAAATCATCGGGAATTTTCACCTCGTTTGGACCCCGTTTGATATTCCTTTTTCTGTAAAACTCAAAAACAAGGAAAAACAGAAACTGGCACTGGGCTCTAGGTTAATAGCTTAGTGCCAAAAATCATATAAAATAGCATATAAATGCATGTAAAACATACAAGATGGATAATATAATAGCATGGAACAATCAAAAATTATAGATACATTGGAGACGTATCATCAGGTAGGATCTTCTTCAGCCTGTTTGCCACAACTTTAGATGCAATCTTGTATAGCACATTACACAAACTTATGGGTCTAAATTGGGACAATAAAGATGGGTTCATTACTTTAGGGATCAGCACCAAAAGTGTGTCGTTAATGCTCTCTGGACTGTCCTCCCCTCTGACAATCCTCCATACCGCCTCAGTCACCTTGGGGCCAGAAAGATCCCAATGGCGCTGGTAGAAGTTAGCCGAAAAGCCATCTGGATCGAGAGGCTTGGTAGGAAACATTTGAAAAAGTGTACTCTTTACCTCCTCGACTGTGTAAGGAGCCACCAGTATCCGTTCATCTCGGCGGAGACCTTGGTTGGAACTGTTTAAAGGACTGCCTCCATATTGCTGACCCTCTCTCTAGTGTATAGAGCTTTATAAAAATCATGTACCATTCCTTTAAACTCCTCGGGATCATTAGTCATCACCCCTAGCAAATTCTGTAATGCCTTGATCATATTTTTCTTTCGGCGGATGCTAGCTCTTAGGTGGAAGAATTTAGTATTCTTGTCCCTCGAGGTTAGCAATCAATCCTAGACCTCTGCCTCTATAGCAGCTCCTCTCGGTGATACATCTCCACAAGCTTTTTCATTAATCTTTAGTTCAACATGTCACGGTGCAATCCAGCTCGGATCAGACCTTAGCTTCTCCAATTCTTTCTTCAATCTTTTTATTTCTTTTCGGACATTTCCAAAGGTGTTTGTGTTCCACCTTCCCATATCATGTGAAATCGCTTGCAGCTTTGCTCAGAGCTGGTCTTCCCTGCTGCATATAGTTCTCCCCCTGTCCATTCTGTAGTGATGGTGTTTTGCCATGTCTCATGACCTTCCCATGTCACTTCGTAAAAGGTCTAGGGTCCTGGCGTCTCGGTTGTTCTCTGTTCAAACTCAACAATATTGGACAATGATCTGATGTAGCCGCTGTCAAATGGGTTAGTTATGCTAGGGAAAATCTTGCTCGCCAATCTGCATTTGCGAGGGCTCGATCAAGACGCACCTTGGTATATGTTCCCCCGTTACTTTCTTCTTGAAGGTCCAAAATGTACCAATATACACTACAAAAAAAATACACTTCCGTGATGATACGTGTTTGTCACAGTAGGTCGCGTTTTTTGTCATGCATGTACATCCATGACAAATTTATGACATAATCAAGATAGTCATACCTGTGCTGTCGTAGAAGTGTTCCATGACATTACCAAAATTATCATCATGGAAGTGTCCACTTCCATGACGATAAATCACGCGTCACAGAAGTGCTCTCGTCAAGGGTGACCGGCACGTGGCATCCACCGTAACGGAACGCCGTTAAGCTATCGGGTCAGGTTTTGGATCTGATAACCCGTTAACAGCCCCGACCAATGGGAAATTTCCACATGTAAAATTCTTATTGGCCAGACAAAACACGTGTCAGCTCGTTAGTGGGTCAGATAGGCGCCTATGATATGTCGACACGTGCCACGGCCCACCACTGGCCCATTTAGCTTACAAAGCCGGCCCGTTTGACTTGGTCAAAAGTTAACGGGCTGGCCCATGAAAAGCCTGTTAACGGTCTCTTCGCAAATAGCCCATTTTACGGCCCGTTAGGCACTAAAGGAAATCGTCCCAACAACGTCATGTGTCCCGTCAAATATAACACCAGCCCATTTCACTTTCAGCCCATGTATGGCCCACGACATCTTTCGGCCCATATGAGGCCTTCGTTTCTTTCGGCCCTTTATAGGCCCACGGTGACTCTAGCCCATAATGAACAGTAATTTTCTTTGTACTCGTTAACGGCCCGTGATTTACATGGGCCGTTTCCAGCCCGTGTTAGCTTTCGGCCTATTGACGGCCCATACGTTCTTGGGCTCCTTTTCGGCGCTCGATTACTTCCGGCCCGTTACTGGCCTGTTCCCCTAATGGGTCAAATTCGGCCCATGGCAAGAGTCGGCCCTTACCGGCATGTTCCCCAAATGGGCCAAATTCGGCCCATGGCAAGAGTCAGCCCGTTACTGGCCTGTTACCCTAATGGGCCAAATTCGGCCCGTGGCAAGAGTCGGCCCGTTTCTGGCCAGCCCGTCCTATATTCTGGCCCATTAACGACCCGTTATGCCTGTGACAGAATTAAGCTTTTGCAGTCCTACAGCCTGTTAACGGCCCGTTACCGTGCTGGGCCGATACCAATTACGCCCGATTACGGCCCATGTAGACCCATTTATCCGACGGCCCTAGGCCCATTTATCGACGTCCCGAGGCCCACCGATTACAGGCCCATTTATCGACGGCCCGTAGGAGACCCATGGATCCTACGACCCATATATGGCCCATGGGTAGTTGCGGCCACTAGCAAACTAGGGAAAAAGAAGACTAGGAAATAATTAAGACGATTGCACAGATTACATCCACTCAGCATCAAAGATCGCCACCAGTGCAAATATAGGGAACACCCTACGCTATACAAAAATGGCTTGCTATTTTCTTCAGCCGGTGGCTGCATGTTAAGGATAAATTTTGTATCGCACCAAAACAATTACAACTATATAACAAAAGGAAGGTTGGCATAAAACTTAACAATCTAGCAGATAAATGCACCACCAGAAGTTCAGAAGCTCGATTCATTTGACCTGACTGTTATGTTTTCATGTTGTATTGTCCGATGGAACACCCTAACCCTTGCCTTCATTTCCCCTAGGCTCCTGAACAACATAGCAAATGTCTGATAGTCTGGTTTCAAAACCATGCATATCTTGACGACATTGAGCAATGTTTCTCCTTGTTTCACAAAGGTCCTCTGTTAGGGAATGGACTGGTGTCTGGAGCGCAGATACAACATTGCTTTGAGCTTGCATATCTTGATCATGAGGCACTTTGGACGATATTGCCTTAACAACCAACCCAGTATTATGCAAGAACGTGCTTTTGGCACTGTTAGTGGACAGGTACTGACCCACTGCAGCAAGAGCTAACATTGCGGTTATAGTTGCCTCACCACCTTCAGAAGGTGGCGGTTCCACCATTTTTTCCATAGCTCGCTGAAAAGTTGAGGTTTTACATTAGTAGTACCAGAACAGAAGATATTAAGGAGGCAGCAAAACCAAATAAAATAGCTTTGGTCTATATATAGAACTTATTCTGGTGAACCCATGTAAAATATTAGTTGTATTTTATTGCAAAGTACATAATAAAACCAGGTTCCAAACATATGACCATGTACCATCGCTAATGTATTGTCTATTTCTTCACATTGTATTGAGGGCTAAGGATAAAGAGACGAAGTTTATAATACGGTAAGCATAGTATGACATCATTCATATCACAAAACAACTGAGAACAAACAAACATGCAATTGTAACATTGTGTTGGCAAGTCCAGCACGGAACTAGATTACGGGTCAAGATCAAAGAAACATCACTCCTCCCTTTTAAACCTTGTAAGGTGCAATGATACGCTAAGACAATTGTGTATAAAATTGAAAAGAGTAATAGACATTGGCTGCAAACCATGCAGTTCAAGTCACAAGTCAGAGTAAGTGGTAGTTAAAAGGCATGATGATTAAGGACTTACAACAGCGGCTTTGACTGGTGTAGTCATGCCCTTCTTCTTGCTGGTGTGACAGTCCTTGAAGATTTCCACAACATTTGGTTCAGGTACTTTTTGGTCCTTGCAGGCTTTCCTCTGCATTTCGAACAAGTCAATATAGATCTGATAATATGGTACAGCGAAAAGAGTGAAACAACAGCTAATTACAAGAGCCTCGCAGTGTGCAATATAGCTACGAGATCATGTCGTCTGTTGGAATTTTACTTTCGTACGGTTGGCCTTGTTCTTTGAACAGTTCACCTACAAGAAGCTAGATTTGTGTGGCACATGCGTCAATAGGACTTCAACATGTGATCTGTTCACATATATATAATGTACCTGATACTTTGGATCAGACCAGTGTTTAACAAGGCCCCTCCAGTCTTCATCCGATATATTTTCCACTAGAGATGTTTGGGAAAGTTCACTGTTAGCCTTGCCTTCAAAGTGAGTTTTCCTCAAGTTATACCTATACTGTCGCAGAGCAGACTTGAAAACATGGGTGCAAGCTTGTCTGGTTGCATCATCTTGGCTATCCAACTTGAACCTCATCTGTTGAAAATTATGAGAGTCTCATTATCAGCAACCCAGGAAGTATGGGACAGAGCAAGACGATATTACTAGTTTCCATACATAACCATACTTATAGATAAATGGTCGAGGAAGGTGTTGAACTGGGTTTCGTCTTTGTCATTCCCGTACTGAATCCATGTTGGGAGGATACGTACATGACACCTAATGGCAACCGCTGCCTCTAATACTAACTTGGCTGACTCTGTAGCATCACGTGGCCTTTTTAAACCTCCCTCAAAACAGATCTCCATTCTTCCTCCTCTAGATTTAGTTAACCTATCGAGCATTATCCCTGATGTTTGTTTCCTCTTGCGCCTAGGTGCTAGTCCAACAACAAACATAGGAAGTTGAAAGAACATGCGGTGCCCCCATGTTTGGTTTTGGCAATTGATGATAATCTCTATGGACTAATGGTTGCCTTGAGTTATATTTGAAGGGTTTGTCCATAAGCTTTTCTTGGAGTCAATTTGTTGGTTTCAAGGAGAGTTTGTGATGACCAAGTTGCTATTAAGGAATTATCCAAAGATTGGTCTTATGAGTGTTGAGCTTATTGCAAGCATGTCTTGAAGAAGAAGATTGTGTGATCATTCATGTTTACCTTCAAGACATCATCCAAATGAAGAGAGTTGGAAAGAGTCAAGGTTGATCAAGACTAAGTTAAAGAATGAATCAAGTTGATCAACACACAAAGCTTAGAAGATGTACCGAGAGGGATCAAGCGATCCCATGGTATGGTAAGCATGGTCAATTATGCTTTGTGTACTAACCCATGGTCTTCGTGCGAGTTCTTTGTGGGGTTAAGTTGCGGTGTGCAAGCTCAAGTAGAATCATCACGAAGAGATCATATGCTTGAAGCTTGCCGTCCATTGTGGCGACAATGGACTTGTGAAGATGTGCAGAAGAGTGGCTCACCCATAGTGGAGTATGGGGGAGCAATCAACTAGTCTTCTTCGAGCCAATGCAATCAAGAAAGGTTGTCCAACTTGAGGGAGTCAAGATCGTCATCATCTAGCTCAAGTGGACCATGTGCAAGGCAAAGGTTTGCCCTTGATAGGTTTTCTATTTTACCGGTCTCACGGTAGTTGTGGGAGATCGGGTTATAGGATTGATTGCCGTACTATCAAGGGGGGCTCTCGATGAGCTGCTTGATCGTATCGTTCGTAGAGAGCTCAAACCATTGCATCCTTGCATCATCTTTTTGGTTCTTGTTTGGTTCTTCTCCTTGTGAGATTTGGAGCTTATGGTCATTTTTATGACAAGCTCGAGTTCATCGAAAACGGAGTTCACATGCATCTTCTATGATGTTTTCGATGGTGGAGGGTATGCTGGTTCTTCTCAATTGGAGGTTTCACTCCTTTGTTTTGATGCTACTCGTCTTGCTCTATCCAACAAGCTTGAGTTTGCTCAATTCGGAGCTCATTTGCAGAAGTTATGGCAGTTCTGGTTTCCTTGGAGTATTCTTTGTTTTAGCAGTAGTGGCTTAAGGCTGGCGCCAGCAGTAGTACCGCGGTCCACAGCGGTAGTACCGCCAAAGCTCCCCAGCGGTAGTACCGCTCTCAGAGCGGTAGTATCGCTCCAAGCGGTAGTACCACTCTTCGAACGGTAGTACCGCTTGGGGTTTTTCGGCCGTAGTACCGCTGTGCGTCTGGGCTACTTCCGCCTCGATTCTCGAACGAAGTTTTTCGTGTCGGGTTTTGCTGCACTAAGGGTGGCAGTAGGAGCGGTAGTACCTCCCTAAGTGGTAGTATCGCTCTTCCCTGGCGGTAGTACCGCCCTGGGGTCAGGGCCCTGGCAGCGCGGCAGTACCGCTGGGTTGAGCGGTAGTACCGCCCGGAGCGGTAGTACCGCCCTTCCCTAGCGGTAGTACCGCTCTGTGCGGGGCTGGTGAGTGGGATAACGGTTGGATTTTCCCTCACCTATAAAAGGGGGTCTTCTTCCCCAATGAACCTTATCCTTTGAGCTCGTGTTCTTCCCCCATTGTTGACCTTCTCCGAGCTTGCTATCTCTCAATCCCTCCATGGATTCTTGCTAGTTTTTGGGGGAAAAGGGAGAGGAGATCTAGATCCACATTTCCACCAATAACTTTCTCCTCTATGTGAGGGGAACCCCTTGGATCTAGTTCTTGGAGTTCTTGGTGTTCTCCTTCTTGTTCTTCCTCTCATTTTCCTCCCTAGCATTAGTTGCTTTGGTGGGATTTGAGAGAGAAGGACTTGGGCACTCTGTGTGCCCTTGCCATTGCATTTGTGCATCGGTTTGAGTTCTCCATGGTGATACGTGGAAGTTACAAGTTGAGAAGCTTATTACTCTTGGGTGCTTGGTGCCCTTGAGCTTGTTCCTCTTGGGTGCTTGGGCGCCCTAGTCGGTTAGTGGTGTTCGGAGCTCAATCATTGTGGTGTAAAGCTCCGGGCAAGCGTCGGGGTCTCCAATTAGGTTGTGGAGATCGCCCCGAGCAATTTGACGGGTTCCGGTGACTGTCCCCAAGGGTTGCCAAAGTGTACGGGTTCGGTGACCGCCCCCAGGGTTGCCATTTGTACGGGTTCGGTGACCGCCCTCAAGGGTCCCTTAGTGGAATCACGGCATCTTGCATTGTGCGAGGGCGTGAGGAGATTACGGTGGCCCTAGTGGCTTCTTGGGGAGCATTGTGCCTCCACACCGCTCCAAACGGAGATTAGCATCCGCAAGGGTGTGAACTTCGGGATACATCGTCGTCTCCGCGTGCCTCGGTTATCTCTTACCCGAGCCCCTTTACTTATGCACTTTACTTTGTAATAGCCATATTGTTCTTTGTCATATATCTTGCTATCACATAGTTGCTTATCTTGCTTAGCATAAGTTGTTGGTGCACATAGGTGAGCCTAGTTGTTGTAGGTTTTGTGCTTGACAAATTAACCGTTAGGTTTATTCCGCATTTGTTCAAGCCTTAACCGTAATTATTTTAAAGCGCCTATTCACCCCCCTCTAGGCGACATCCTCGATCTTTCAGAAGTGTTAGTGTACATCAAACTGTGAGACTACATATAAAGAAGCATGCAACTGTAACTTGACTCCAGCAACTACCTTCTTGCTGTTGAAGCTCACAAGGTTCATCTGATATTTCCAACTTGTCTTGTGTCAAGAGTGCTTGGGAAGTAGTGTCAGGTGGCAAGGGAGCTCGGGAACGTGCTGCTAGCTCAGTTGACGCACGAGTATGTCGTGCAGCTGGTAGTACTGTGGTAGGTGTTGCAAGAACTAGGGTTGTCTCTGCTTGTTTGGTGGCAGCTATTTGTTTCTGTTTGGCTTTTTTTGCAGTTCGTGTAGCATGGGATGCCGTGTTTGTAGAATTTTCCGTTGGACTTTCACCTTCTATTGCACCATCAGTACCAGCAGAATCTGCAGGATTCATCCGCTTCTCATTCCCTGCCATTCTCTATTTCTTCCTCTTTCTCTGTGCCATGTTAAGTCAAGCCAACAAGAAAAACGAATAAAATTTAGTTCTTCAGAACAAATTGATGCGTGATGCAGACGAATAAAACTTTGATGTTAGACAACCACATGATAGGAGGATGTAATATGTATGAAAAATAGGACGGAAGAGATAACCAGAACTATGATGTGTAAACTAAGAAGAAGACATTTCACCAAATTAGAAGAATGCAATGGAAGGTAGACACCATATGAAAGATGCTACAAATATCGCTCTACCAAGTTAACAGTGTCTCAACATAAATGGTGTTTAAACAAATGTGAAGCAGTACAAGAAATAAATCATATGCAAGATGCAAACAACATCACACTCCCATGTTAGAGGTCTCTCGTCATTAGTGCCATTGATATTCACAGCATTGCATATTCACAGCTTATGATGTGTAAACTAAGGAGAAGGCATTTCAACAAATTAGAAGCAATGAAAGCTAGACACCATATGAAAGATGCAAATAATATCACTCTACCAAGTTAAAACTGTCTCGTCATAAGTGCAATTTCAACAAATTAGTAGTACAAGCTAGAAAAGAATGTGAGATGTAACCTATATCACACTCCGAAGTCAAACGTGTCTTATGATAAGTGATTGTTGCAGGTTACACAACAGTAGTAATTTGATGTAAGAACATGGTGTGATAGACAGATATTGTATGTTCTAGAAACAGGAACACGTGTCTTATTCAAGTATAATGTGTAAAGTAAGCAGATGAAATTCAACAAAATTAGAAGCAATACAAGCTAGACAACACACATAACATGCAACCACATATAACAGTGCCAAGTTAGAGGGAGCACCAGTGATGCTGCACTAGGGGAGACGTGCTCATCATAATCACAGCTTTGTTGAGTGTCTATGCATGTGTTGTCTTGGAAATCATCTTGGGGGTGTGGAGGAGTAGAAACGGTAGAGGCCCTCCGTTTGGAAGGAGCACCTTTATCCGCTGCCTTGCTAACTTCCTTCCGCTTTATTGATTTTGAATTGTCAAGTAAAACCGACAAGAAAAAGCAATAAAATTCTCTCTTCAGAACTCATTCATGCATGATACTGAGAATCACTACTTTGATGTAAGGCAAACACATGATACCAGGATGGAATATGTACGAAAAACAGGACGGCATGGCATGTTCACAACTGTTTGTATAAACTAAGCAGAAACCATTCCAGCAAATAAGAAGCAATGCAAGCTAAACACCACATGAAAGATGCAACCAATATGACTGCCAAGTTAAAAGCGTCCCATCATAAATGGAATTTCAACAAATTAGAAGCAGTGCATGCTATAAATCATATGAAAGATGCAACTAATATTGCACTGCATATACTAAAGGTGTCTCGTCATATTGATTGATGCGGGATACAAAAAACAATAGTTTTATGTAAGGACATGCTTAATAGACAGATGTACTATGTACTAAATACAGGAAGGCATGTCACATTAACAGGTATAATGTCACATTTACAGGAGTATAAGCTAAGCAGACTAGCACATGCAGTTTAACCAGATTGGAAGAATTACAATCTAGACACCATATGCAACATGCAACCACATATCACGCTGCCAAGTTAGAGCAAGCACCTGCAATGCTAGTGTAGGGGAAATGCTGTAATCAAATACAGAGCTACATTCACTATCTTCATCTAGCATTTCTGTTTCTTGAGAATCATGTCGGGAGGCTGACGCTGCATTCTTTAAATGAGGAGTAGTCCCCTTGCCTGCCTGCCTCGTCATAAGTGATTGATGACGGATCCACAAGAACATTAGTTTGATGTAAGAACATGGTTAATACACAGATGTACTAGTATGTACCAAAAACAGAAAGGCATTTCATATTCAAAGGTATAATGTGTAAGCTAAGCAGATGCAATTTAACCAAATTGGAAGCAATACAAGCTAGACATCCGGCTGGAGTGGTGAACATGATCATCTAGGACCTGAGAGCCTGGTGGGAGGCAGGCTGCTTCGCCACCATCGCGGCTTTTTAGTTGGCTTCCAGGTGATGCCTGTCTTTGCTAGGCTTGTCACTGGCTCGGCCAGTGCCCTGACTAGCTATTTGTCTTCTGGTGCTCACAGGATGGTGGTTCATGTAAAAAATATCTTTCCTTATCTTAATAAAGACCGACTTAGGCCTTTCAAATACAAGCTAGACACCAACATGCAACCACATATGACACCGCGAAGTTAAAGCAAGCACCTGGGATGGTGGTTCATTGCGAGTGAGGTCATCAACTACAGAGCTACGTTTACCATCTCCATCTGCTGACACTGCACCCTTTATAGAGTTGTAACGTGTCTTGCCTACCCGTATACCAAGCTGGAGCGACTTCTCTCTTTTCTTTGCTGCTTCTCTTTCGGCGGGAGAGTCTGAAATACCCTTGCATAAAAATAGAATAGTGAGAGTATGGGTGAAGTGTGTGCAGAACTAATGCACTGTAAAAGTAGCAGATAGCAGGTGGCTTAAAAATAAATGACAGGAGACATATGATAGCTCTACAACATTGCATGGCAAACAAAATTAGATTCTACTCCGTATGATTTTGTAATATATGAGCACAGGAAATGCAGGTACTCCTCCAGCACACCACCACATGTGGTCATATCTAAGATAACAGTCGACTGAAAATAAATAGGTCATTCGATTTTTTAATGAACCGTCCGATCTATAAGGAACGGGCAGATGGCCTTCGTCTACCTCCCGCCAGTCACTGTTGACGATCTTTCACGAACCGCCAGCGACCACCGGCCCAGACCCGTGCCTCCGCCGCCCAGCCCTCCCATCGACCTCACACCATAGCCGTGCTTGGCAGCGCCCCCAAGCCATCCCTTTAATCCCGGCCGACCTCCAGATCATGTGCCAGTAGCTCTAGGCCGCAGACGCCCCTAAGATAAACACCAAGGCGCTGCTTCCCCGGCGTAATAGTCGTACTAGCGCCTGTTACGCCGGGGAATGCTTCCGTTAATTGAGAATCAACTGGCCAGAAATTGAAATTTAGGGGGGGTGACGGACCTCTAGCTAAAGGTGAAATAGTATATGAGAAGAAACCTTGTGCATCGCGAGTTACTAGGAACATCTAGTATCAAGAAGAAGCGGTCAACTAGTGTCTTCTGTGGGATGAATACCGTGCAAGCAGAGACGTAAGATTTGCACGAATAAGGGAAGAGGAGTACCTTCTTCAGTTGCTGGTGTGGTCACCTCCAAATGTCGCGCCGATCTTCTTGTTTTTACCGGGGAAACCGATGTTCTGGAGGGTGCAGGCTTGGACGAACCCATGGCCAAATTGTTGACTGTGTTGTCGTGGCTGTATGTCGGCGGAGGGGAAGCAGATCTGAGGCGGCGAAGGACGGCGTAGCAGGAACAGCTCCGGTGCGGTGGAGGGTGGCGAAGTTGGAGCGGCAGCGGTGAGGCGCAGGACAGCGTGGTTGAACTGGCTCGGGTATGGACGGCTCGGCCTCGGCTTCAACTACTAGCCGTGGAGGGCATTGCGGTTGAGGTTGCGGTGGACGACGACATCGGGGTATCGGCTCCGGCGTGATGGAGGAGGGCGGCGGTTGATGGGTGGGATGGGGTGGCGGAAGGAGGACGCCGGGGTTTCGCGGCTGGTGGAGAGGTAGTTTTGGCACCCACGGAGTACGAATGGGGAATCGGACGGGTGGGGGGAACCATGTTTCGGTCTGGGACGCGCTTGTTTTTGGTTTTTTTGAACAGAAGATGGGACGCGCTTGTTTGAAATTTGGGGAAAGTACAAACTTTGTCCCCCTCTTAAATTTCGGACCTACTGCGGGTCGGGGGTAGGATGGTAATCCCAGGTGTCCCAAATATTGGGAGGGAGCAATTTCGGCCGCACGCATGTGTGCTTAGGTGGACATTGTGTATGAATGTTTTTCGGAGGCGGTTGTGTGGCGTCTAGATGAAGCTACAAACCTACCCCTGTTTAGACCTTTGGACGTCGGGCCGGTAGGTTTCACAGGTCGGAGTTATTAGAAAAGTAATTTCCTTGTACTACCAAACATTGGTCTCACGCGGTTTCGGGCGAGTAGAGGCTCTTTTGGTGCTTCGTTCGAAATTTTGAAACACAAGCATTCATGTTTAGAGTACTCTTGAACTATGAGGATTGACCTAAATAGACAATGTTATATTTGACCTTGTATGTTTGAAAACCTCATTAAATTATCCGCTTCCTTTTGAATTTTGACACTTGAAAATCCTATAATTACGATTATTTTGGAATGGAGGAGCTAAATTTGAATCCATTTTGTACACGACTACATATGCTATTATGTACAAAATCAGAGCAAAGATTGGTACCCCCATAGTTTAGGTATGGTTTACAAATGCCATGATATCAAATTCAAATAATTGAATGGACTTCATGTTGAATTCGATTTTTTTAAACCACCTTAGGTTGAATTCAAATGTATACTAGTTCATAGGTAGCTATTTATAAATGTCCATTGTGTAACTTTCGTATGTATAATGTGCTTTACACACACAACATGAACTATACTCACGTTTATATTCGATTGCTAAAGCGATGCATTGTCTGGAGTTCAAAATACTAACTATGTGGATCAATTGTGTCGAATAATAACATAGACATGCTCAAATTCGATAGAATCTAGATGTCTGATGGATCAATGACCGCTCCTTACGCGAATTGCAAATATCATGATCCCATCCTAATATTTGGATACAATTTATATCTTTAATCAATGTGTAGAGCAGTCTTTTACGTGTAGTTTCACTCTTCATCGGTGGTCTCTCACACATGCTCACACACTCTCTCCCGAGGTGTCTTTCTCGCACACATTCTCTAGATATAACCCTCCCTCCCTCTCGTAACCATTTACAACTGTTTTCACTAACCTTTATCACAAGCACCTTTCCTCTCGCAAACATACACACGCACAATCCTCATCGACCCTTTCTATATACATGGACCTGCCTACGTGTCTCATGTACGCACATTATCTTTACGCCTGTCTCTCACGCATTATCTCACACCTCTCTTCCTAATCGACGAGTATGATTCTAGCAGAGCATTCTGTAGGATGCCCCTTAAAGTTAGGTTGGATGAATAGTAATATCAGAGATAGAGGGGTTACCTTAGTCCGAGAACCTAGGGTTACAAATCCTAGCCGGCTTTGTCAGTGGACACAGAGTCCTTCACAATTCTGCTATCTTTGTCTTGTACGACTAGTCATCCATGGGTCTTCCTAAATGTGTCATGGGCCGACCAATGTGGCGCAGGACGGAACCGAACAAAGGGCCTCACCTCGACCCACCGGACCTCACGCGGTGACACACCCTCTGCCCCCACGTCTCATTATCTTCTCACACCCACACATACCAACACAAACACCACACACACAGAAAAATTCTCCTGGTGCCTCTATTCCCTCCCCCCTTGCATATACACACTCAAGGGAATGGAATCTCTTGTCGTGACATCATATTCGTCTCTCTCTCTCTAGACCACCCTCATTTCTCGTGCTATCTCTCCCCCCCGGTCGGCCCCTCTATCCATGCCTCTCTCGAATATGTAATACACACACATACCTCTCTAGGCCCCGCCAAATGCATCAACTACACATTCACACATGTTACATCACGTACCCCATTGATCTAAAAAGCCCTCTCTTCACGTTTATTTCGCATACAACATTCCTTTTGAATAAAGTGTGGCCAAAAAATTATTTTAGAGTTTCTACATATATACAACATTACAAAGTTATATGGAGGAGTACGAACGCTAATTTGCATTGCATTGTGCCCACAATGATATTTATTCCGCACTGTGAATTTGTATATTTTTATACAATATACAAAGTTAGTCATAATAAAGAGAAACGAAGAGCATCTCTCTCTCCATCGCATACTCCCCATGTACGCCCCTTTCACGTATGCACACAAAACTATCTCCGTGTCCTCTAAAAGTAAGCCCCCAGAAAATTCACGCGTGTTTCATCTTTCTCTCGCGATATATGCAATGACGATCATTGTATTTGAAGTGAAAACACGATACATACATTGCACTTCATAATCCACTCATTACGGTCACCGTTTACGTTTTGTGGTGATTATATAGTCACGGGCTCACTGTACAACTTTGTATTTGATCATGACATGACTAGTTGACCAGTTGAACGCTCCATGTGGCACCTGATCTAGTGTTGCATCACATTTCTCACTAACATCGTGCCCACCTGTCGACTTGTATCTACTCTACATCTACATTATTATAAAATACATAAAATACACTCTTATAAAAAACAGAGTTGGTGATGATGGTGTGCCTGCCATCCTGCAATATAGGCCTTCCGTTTTATATCTGACGGATAGGAAAGAAACTATGGTAGACCTCTCCACATTTGCAAATAAGGCCTTCCCTCGTTCATCCTTTTCTCTCACAAGATAAACAAGTCATACAAATGCATCTTGATGTTACGTGCAACGCACGGGCATCTTGCTAGTAAGAATGAAAACAAACGACAAAAAAATATTTTGACGGTGGTGCGAAGTCATGACCGCGGGCACAGCGGACAAGGTGGCCTTGTATTGTATGCTAAGCCGTCTGTTTTAACACACATGAGCTGGTGTGGTGATTATACACACACACGCACACATGCACACGAACTCCATCCACGCAACACTCACACAAACACATGCACCCACGCACGCACGTAACACTCACACGTACACACGCAGCCACGCACGCACGCAACACTCACACGCACACACGCACGCATGCATGCACACACCAGTACACCACACGACCAACACACACTCTCACGCTCAAGTGCTCAACCTACACGTGCATGCGCACACATCAGGCCCTGACAGACACATACACAACCAGGTGATTCCCGCGCACGGGTTGGAGCCTTGTCGCGCGTGCGTAAATTTGTGTTTATCTGACCTTTTCCCTATGCGAACTGACAGGTGGGACCCACAAGGAACATGGTCAATTTAACTAGTCAACATGGCGCCACACAGACTATTTGGCCGGTCAACAGAGTGCAATCCGATGCTGAACTGTGAGCAAGTGACCGGATAATCACCGCAAAACGTATATAGTGACCGTAATCAGCTTATTCTGAAGTTCGGTGACCGTACTACGCTTTTCTCTCTGTAGGCCCTCCAAAACTACATCTCTACACGTTCTCGCATGTTACATCTAACAACTATGCAATACAACACTACTACTACACTCTAACACAATAAATCATATGTGTTTTTAGTTTTACTAGATATCATATTGTTACTTATAATTATTCAGTTTGCATACATTAAAATTGCCTTTGAAATGTATGGCCAGTATCATCTACCGCGCGGGAAAAATCCCGCCCTTTCCTGTTTAATCGGGTTTGTATCGATGGATCGTGCGAAACAGCAAAACTATAGTACTATACAGTACAAGTGACAGTTCACTGGGCCGTCGTGTCGTCTACTCCTCCGTCGTAAGAGTGGAGCGCTCGCTTTCATAAATCTTCTAGTCCCTTTCGCCGACATGTGGGACATCAAGCTACCGGGTCCACGTGCCATACCGGAATACAGTGCAGAGCAGCCGGGGTGAAGCACCCCAGTCATGGCGCCGGCGTAGTAATGAGCAATGAGGCGTCAAATCACAAAGCTGCACCTTTCCCGCAGTTAAGTTGGAGGGACGAAGTAATAATGCTAAAAAAAGAAGTTGGAGGGACGAAGCAACCATCATTTCACTCGTTGCTGAATCCGCTTCTCCCTCATCTTCTTCAACTTAACCACGTGTTGCTTCTGCCGTTGTTCTGCCTCATGTGGGACGCGGATCAGCTTGGTCGCTTCTCCCTCATCTTCTTCAACTTAACCACGTGTTGCTTCTGCCGTTGTTCTGCCTCATGTGGGACGCGGATCAGCTTGGTAAAGCACTGACACGTGGGACCGCATGTTAGCAAACCGCCAGGACAACGTCCTCCGAAAATAAGAAACCTCCCCCGCCATCCGCGCGGCAAAATCACCTCCTTTTTACTAATCTTTGATTCTATAATTTTTTAGATCAATATAATTGAGATTTGTATAGATAGCACACAGGAGCAAAACCAAGTGGTACGGTTAAGGGCATCCACAATGTGTAGCCAAATGTGAAAATAGCTTTTGGCATCGTGGGAACCATTGTGGACGGCGTTGCCAAAGCCAAAAAGATGGAACCGAAGCTCCCTGATTGATTGATTGAAGGAATAGAAAAATGCAACGTCTCTCCTCTTTCTCCCATGCTTGGACGCATGTAGGAGTAGTACAGTATAGAGCACAGAGTCTACTCCCCTGTCCCTTCTATCACAAATCACAAAGCAGTGAGGCGTCAAATCACAAAGCACGGACGAAGCAACTATCATTTCACTCTTCGCTGACTCCGCTTCTCCATCGTCTTCTTCGAGAAACCATCTCACCGCACTAGTACTCCTAGTAGTAGTAGTACTAGTAAAGGACTTCCTGGATGCAAATAAGGCGGTTGTCTCGGCTTGCAGGCGGCACTTGCGAACGACTTACCGTGGTCTCCCTCAATGGTGTTCTCCGTCGAACGCACTTCGCCAAACCACAAAAAAAAAGTCGTCGACGTCACCGCAATGGGCAAGGAATTCAAATATAGTTACTACCTCCATTTTTTGTACACAAGGCCAGTATATCAAAATTACAATTTGCAAAGGGCCACTAACACTAATCGAGGCAAAATTGATGGGGTTAGCAACCAAGGACATTAATATCCCCTGCATGCATGCGGAAGTGAGAAGGTTCGTTTGCATGGCGCTGCATTAATCAAGCGATGAGGAGTGAGATGGTTAGCTCTTTGGTCTTTCGAGAAAAAAAATACGCATTAATTGACACGTGAAACGAGGATTTGTATCGAAGGAAAACCCCGCCTTTCTTTTTTAACACTAGTACTCCTAGTACGTACTACCTCCGTCCTGGTTTATAGGTCCCTTTTATAGTTTGTGCCAAATTTTGACTAAAGATTTAACTAACAAAATGTTAATGCATGTCAAGAAAAATTATCTCATTGGATTTGTATTTGAACATAGATTTGCAAAATATAATGTTTGGTGACATGCGTGAACATTTTCTTAGTTTAAACTATGGTCAAAATTTGGCACGAAATACAATGGGGACCAATAAACCCGGACAGAGGTAGTACGTACTTATCCTGTTTGGGTCTAGGCCTTGCATTGCCAAACTTCGCCACACATTTTTGCCAAGCTTGCCTAAAGTTTTCAAAATGAGAAGGAGGTACACTTGCGCACGGCTGTCGCGGTTGCACCGCACCCTCAGGCCTTGTACAATGAGAGGTGCTTAGGAGAGGTGCTTAGAGAAATAAACTAGGCTTTCCTTAAGCACCGGTGCTTATTTGTACAGGGTAGATGCTTAACTAAGCGTCTCTCCTATAGAAATAGGCACCGGTGCTTTAGAAAAACCCGGTTTATTTTTCTAAGCACCTCTCTAAGTACCTCCCATTGTATAAGGCCTCACACGGTCGCTCCTGCACGCCGTGGTCGCACCGCACCCTCACACTTTGCTCCTGCACGCCGCAAACCCAACCAAGGGAACGCACCCTCACTGACACGTGTTGTCGCATGTGAACAAACCAAACTCAGCCATCCTATCGCTGACACATAATTTTCGTTCATAGAGTATGTTTATCCAACCTGAGTATCCGTACGACCCGTGCGGTGGTCTGTTGGGGAAGAAGAAGAGGTGAGGAAGAAGGAAAGAAGGGTTAGGAGACGTAGGATATTCATCCAACTGCCTGAAATGGTAGACTCGGGCGACTTGCACAACAAATAGTATGTTTTTACACAGCAAAAGATCCATAATAATAAAAACAACAACATAAAGAAAAACTATCACTGCTCGCGGAAAGAGACGGCCTCGTCGTCTTTGGCTGCCGGCGCGAACCAGCCGTCGCTGCCGACGTGTGTCTCCGCACCGTGGTTGTCCTCGGCCTCCAGCTACTCGTTCAAGCGGAGCGTGCGGGCGCTCTGCACGGACGAGAGCACAGCCCGGTTCAAGTCGAGGACGTCCGGTTCCGCCTGCAGGAGGGCCTCGATGGCAGCGGCATCCGCGCGCTCCGTGTCGAGTCGAGCCTCCGCCGCCCGGTTCAAGTCCAGGACTTCCGGTTCCGCCTGCAGGAGGGCGTCGATGAGAGCGGCATCCGCGCGCTCCGCGTCGAGTCGAGCCTCTGCCGCCCGGCTCAAGTCCAGGACTTCCGGTTCCGCCCGCAGGAGGGCGTCGATGAGAGCGGCATCCGCGCCCTCTGCGTCGAGTCGAGCCTCTGCCGCCCGGTTCATGTCCAGGACGTCCGGTTCCGCCTGCAGGAGGGCCTCGATGGCAGCGGCATCCGCGCGCTCCGCCTCAAGTTGAGCCTCCGCCGCCCGGTTCACATCCACGACATCCGGTTCCGCCTGCAGGAGAGCCTCGATGGCAGCGGCATGCGCGCGCTCTGCGTCGAGTTGAGCCTCTGCCTCCCGGTCCTCCTTTAGTATCGCCATGTTGAACCGCTGGTCCGCCTGCACCATGGGGGACTCGGACGCCGGCACGAAGTCGACGTCCATCGTCTCATACCCATCGGGGGCCTTCTGCGCCGCGACCTCCGCAGTGAACATTGGATCGGCTTCCTCCTCCTCGTAGCTTGGCTCCAGAGAACTCGGGGATTGGCCCGCCGCAAAGCGAGCTTGGGAACGGAGGTCTGTGGCGCCGACCGCCGCCGTGATTTCTGCGCGGCGCTCCGGCGTCAGCATCTTGTAGTAAGTGATCTTGCGGCGCACCATGGCTTTCCGGCGAACTAGGGGACGCTTGATGCGGGCTAGGGGATCGAAAGGTGGGGGAATGGGCTGGAGATTTGGTGTGGTTTTAGGGCAGTGGCTGGCGTAGGCCGAGCAGCGAAGGTTCTGGTGTGAATAGTGGTTCCGGTGATGACCGGTCAATCGGTTTTGATTGTACATCGCTCTTGTCGCGTTCGCGTTGCATCCCAGCATGCTGGACCCTCCATGTCGCTCACCGAATGGAACGCGCTTCATCTTGCGTTTTCGCTCGCTTGTGGGACCGCAGTTGAGAGCAAACCGACGTCCCTCCCCCTCCCCCGCCCGCGTCATTTATTATACCACCACTCCCTCCGTTTTATGCGGAGTAAATAAAAACAGAGGGAGTATACTACGGATGAGGATCCCCTGACGTGGCCGAACCCATTGAGTAACTGACATGCGGGGCCTAGCAAGCATGGGGTCCGCCAGTAAGTGACCGAAAGGGAGGGTAAGGCAGGGATACCTACGTCAGAGGATCCACTTCCACTATACTACTTTGACCAAATGTTAGAGTAATAATACATGACATGCAACTTACACAAATGTTAGAGTAATAATATATGACATGCAACTTACACAAAGCATACAGGGTCTAATGCGTTTTTCGAGGCTAACTTTGACCAAATGTTAGAGTAATAATATATGACATGCAACTTACACAAAGCATATGGTCAATTTCGTATGTGAAAGGAGTTTCCAATGATATAATTTTCACATTATACATCTCATGTACTCCCTCCGTCTAGGTGTGTAAGTCATCTTACGAAAACCAAATAATCCCAACACACGTAGGCGCGGTGCATTAACTTCTACCTCGTTTCTTGTTTCTTGACATATGAACCAATAAGAGATGAGGGTGTGCATGCTTTTAATGACCTGAGACTATCAAACATGACATGCAGTGGTTAGTTCATTGCATGCAATACTATTAATTAGCAAATAAACATTAATGTCTCTCGTTTTCCCCTCCTCCTTGGTCACGGTGCACAGCCTAAGATGACTTACTCACCTATGTGAAAGGAGTACTATTAATCTTGTCAATAGTCAAATTGGAAACCATCTCGAGTACAAATCTAGGAGTACGTACGAATCTAACAATATTGATTGGGCGTTGTTGAATGTTGATACCTTTTTTTATCATAGTAGAGATACTTTGACTACACATAAAACTTATATGTAAGGTAGAAAGGATAGGAGGGAGTATATTGTACGTTCAAAAACGAAACGAACATTGAATACCCTTTATATATGATTTGCGGATGCTATGATCACCGGTTCAAAATTTTGAATCCGCCTTAGGTATCACGTGCCCCCACTCGTTCCCTCTCGATTTCATCTCGGGGTCCGGAGATCTATTGAAAGAGGACTAGGGTGGGTACATGCGAATGATACTCGGCGGAATGTTCAAATGAGGCATGCGGGAGGATGGACTCGACTGGAGGGCGACATGATCGATGGAGAAGAGGGTTGGAGAGGAATGAGAAATAAGCAAACGCCACATGATTACACTTGAACGGCTCAAATAAACAATAAGTTGTCTCGCTTGGCCTACATAGTGAAAGGCCTAATGCGCAACGCGGAGCACTGACGCTCGAATATGGCCGGGAAAACAGGGAAACCGACATGTGGGGCACACCCGTCGGGACGACGTAGCGCAGACTAGTCCAATGGAGGAGCTGGCCCACGACCTCCTCGCCACCGACAACCGTTCATGTGGGTCTTTGGGGCCAACAATGGGGCGCAGCTCCAGCACCGCCTCTGGACACGGCGACCGCGGTGAGCGACACGCTCATATCATCGATAGACACGGTCGGTTTCAGTGTGCCGAGGGTGGCGTTTGTGCTGTGGCACGACCAACGGTATGTTTGGTTTGTGCCCAAGGTTGCCCCATCAAAGCATTGGGTAGCCAAAATTTTGGTTGAGGTATTGGTTGCCCGTGATTTGGCCGACATTGGCAAGAAAAATGAACTAGAGTTGGCTAGAGTTCATTGGCATGCCAAAGAAATGGCAACCATCCAAACAAAGACCAATCTTTGGGTCATGACCAAAATTTTGGTAAGGTGCACTTTAGCCACAGTCCAAACACACCTCAACACCCGGCTCGTCGAGGATGCACGGGGCGCCGCGACGCGTCCACGGAGTGGTGTAGCGCGGCCAACTTCATCCTCTGGACCTGAGACCATGCCGGGTCTTCTTGCTTTTTCAATGACATGCGGGGATCGCATTTGAGCAAAGGGCATCTCCAACGTTGCCACGACCGCAGCTGACTACCCTGGCACACCAAAGCCCTCGTCCCTTGCGCCATCGCGTGGTGCGTTCCTAGCCCGCGCCAGCTGCCTGCATTCATGTCGTTCGTTCGTATGTCGTCGTTAAGAGGCTTGGTGCCCGAGGAACCAACTCCGGCGACTTAATGACGCACCCGGACGCTTGGCCTCACCGGAATGCACTACTTAAAGCGGCAATGCCCAGCTAACCTCCACACCATAGCGCATCGTCCTCCTACCTGACACCACATTCGCCATGACCGCAAGTGCGAACGCTCTGCGGGAGAGCTTGTCTTCGGGGATGAAGCTCGAGGTAGCCGGAAGCGGACACGACCGCACAAGCGGTGGCCACGCTGGCGGCCGACGACGGGAGCACCGTCATCCACGCGTCCTACTTGCCGCCGTCCAACGTCCGGCACCGCCGAGGTCGGGGACTCCTCCGAGGATGAGTAGGGCATGGGAGGCGGCAGGGCATGGTGTGCCAACTGGCCGGTCCGTATCCCGTGTTCTACTCTTCCTCGCCGAAGACCGCACCTTCACTTCACGGGTCTTGAACCCCGCCCCCATACATAGAGATCACAGATGGAGGATGTCGGTCGCCGCCGTAGAATAGGTTTAGGGTCCGCTTTCTTTTATTTTTCTGTCTTATAAAAGTTCGAAATGTAATGAAAATCTGCCGTGTTTGCATTAATCTCGGCCGGTGTATATGAACTTTCACAATAATATACATATTGTAGGAGTACTAGTGCACGGAAGATCAAGATCTTGTGGGAGAAAAGGATGAACGAGGGAAAGCCTTATCTGCAAATGTGGAGAGGAGTGCAGGTAAATTGTCATAGTTTCCTTCCTATCCGTTAGATATAGATCGGACGACCTATATTGCAGGATGACAGGCACACCATCATCACCAACTCTGCTTTTTATTGAACCAAGACGAATCTAAAAAACCCAACTAAGCCAACCTCCCAGCATATCGCGCGGGAAAAGACCCGGCCGTGCCGTTTTATTAGTCGGGATTACCGGATTACTAGTAGTAGTATCGATGGATCGCACGAAGCAACATTTTTTTTGAGGGGGCGAAGCACCTAGTTTAAAAGTAAAAAAGGCGGTACACTCACAACACTCCTGTCGCAGTCGCATTGCACCCCACACACGTTTGGTCCTACACACGGCTCATGCAAACAGAATGCGCTTCAGCTTGCCTCTTCACTGACACGTGGGACTGCACTTGGGTAAACCGACCATGCGCCAAACTCCCCCCGCCCACCGCGCGAAAATCCTCCCCCCACACAGAAATTCCCCCCAAATTCGATTCAACCGCCCTTCGGTCAAATATTCCCCAAACCCCCTCCCCCCGTCCCCCCTCCACTCCATTCGCTCTGCCAAAGCCGCCCTCCCTGCCGCGCTGATACGTCGGCGCCACGGTTCATCGAGGGGACGCACGGCGATCCTCTCGCTCCCAAAGTACGCTCTCGTAGGCTGTCGTCCTCTAGCCACGCCGCCACCTCTGGCTACGTTCTTGTGGAGGCGCACGGCGGTCAGCGCCGCCACCGCTGGCGACGTTCGTGTGGAGACGCACGGCGGTCAGCTTCTCCCACGGTACGCGCATTCTAGACTGAGGCCCCGTTCATGTCGGTGTAGCGCTGAATGTTAGCTGATAGACGCTGTTAATCTCACTGTTTGCCGAAGTAGTTTACTGTCAATATGCTCTGCTTAAGAAGCTTCCTTGCCCTGTTCTGCACTCAATCTGCTTAGCTGAGATGGCATGCCAAGGCCGATTAGTTGCTAAAATATCCTGCCATATATTTATTGTGACGTAGATTGCCATGGTCTAGTAGCCAATCTGTTAGGTGAAATAGCTCTACACCGTTTTATACTCGATCTTTGTTGCTGCGATGGCCTTCGATAGTTCGATGGCTGTGTGCTCGGGCTCATTGACTGCTGAAACAGCCTGCCATAATTTAGCACTCAAATCTGTTTGCTGAATTAGCTTTACATATATTTCGTTACTTAGATCTGCTCGTCCAAATATCTTGCCATAGCTTTAGACATCGACCTAGGTATTTTTTTCTGGACTTCATAAAAAAGCATATATGTTTTTCCTGTAATATCTAGTAGAAGAACTAATTTGTATGTCTAACAGATGGACAGGACTTGGATAACTTCTGCTCGAAGATTCTCCGCTGCATATGTCGAGGGGGTTGAAAACTTCATGAACTTTATCAGAGCTGAGTACGGTGGTCCGAAATCAGATGTGCTCTGCCCGTGTAGCAGTTGTATGAATTCAGTTACAAGACCCCAGTCAACTGTGCAAAATCATCTACACTTGTATGGGATGTCGGTCACATATACTAGGTGGGTTCATCATGGTGAAGCTGTGAACGTCAATGTTATTGACTACGTGGAAGCAGCAGATCACCATCTTGATCTGCCTGATGCTCAGGTGGAAGAGGAGGAGGAGGTGGTGGTGGCGGAGCCAGTGAGTTTGACCAACATTGAAACAATGCTACGAAATGCTCGTGCATTCCGTGAACTTTCACCTGCAGAAGAAAAACGGTGGGCCCGCATGTTGGAACAATGCAACGTTGCTGTCACCCCAGGAAATAAGCTGTCAGTATTCTCAGCTATGGTCACCTTTCTTCAGGTGAAGACATCTGAGCGGATGACCAACAAATCATTCGATGCGATGTTGGCTGCTTTCCGCAAATCTTTCCCAGATGCGTCTGAGCTGCCACACACCTACAGTAAAATGAAGAATTTCCTTCGTGCAGTTGGAATTGGATATGATATGATCCATGTTTGTAAGAATAATTGTGTTCTGTTCCGGAAGGATTATGCCAACTTAAGTGAATGCCCGAAATGCAAATCATCAAGATGGAAAGATGGCGATGCTGTGAAGAGGGTTCCTCATAATGTTCTGAGACATTTTCCAATTACACCAAGATTGCAGAGGTTGTTTCATGATGCTGAAACAAGAGAGGATGTACTGTGGCATTCTAGGAACCAGGAGTACAGAGATCAGAATGTAATGAGCCATCCATCTCATGGTAGTGAGTGGAAAAGCTTCAATGATAAACACAAAGAGTTTGCTGCTGACCCGAGAAACATTAGACTTGGCTTAGCTTCAGATGGATTTAACCCATTTGGCCACCAGAGCGCCACATATAGCATGTGGCCAGTGCTTGTTATCCCTTACAACATGCCTCCAAATGTCTGCACCAAAGAATCAAACTACATGATGGCCTTGCTCATCCCAGGTCCAAAAAGTCCTGGAAAGGATTTTGATTTGTTCATGGAGCCTCTTGTGGAGGAACTTCAACAGCTATGGAAGGGTGTTCTCACTCGAGACCTATATAGCAGCCCACCAGCTGATTTCTTTCTGCGTGCTGTTGTAATTTGGTGCATCCATGATTATCCGGCTTTGGGCACTATGTCAGGGCGAACGACACATGGTTACAATGCATGTGTTCGCTGTGACAGGAATCCGCTGTCATACGCAATACTTAGCAAGATCTGTTACATTGGACACCGCCGTTTCCTTGCCAAGGACAAGCCGCATCCTAGAAAATACCGAAGACATGTGTTCAATGCAAAGCATGAAAACCGTGATGCGCCAAAGAGGCTCACCGCCGATGAGTTGCAAGTGGAATTAGAGAAGGTCAGGCATATTACACCAGGAAACCATCCTGGTAATGGTAGCGGGAAAAGGAAGCGTGGCACGGTAGAAGAGAGATTATTGTTTACCCGCAGGTCCACTTTGTGGGACTTGGAGTATTGGAAAGATTTGGATCTGCGGCATAATCTTGATGTGATGCACATCGAGAAAAATATATGTGACAGCATTATCGGCACACTTCTTAACATTGAAGGCAAGACGAAAGATACCTTAAAATCTAGGATTGATTTGACACACCTGGGTATCAGAAAGGATTTGCAGGTGCAAGATGAAGGTAAACCACGGGATATGGCACCAGCTGTGTACGTCTTGGACAAGGTAAAAAGAAAAGAATTCTGCGAGGTCCTGTCACGTGTGAGATTCCCACATGGATTTGCTTCCAACCCTGAAAGGAGAGTCAGTGCAGATGGAAACAAGGTACAAGGGTTGAAAACTCATGACTGCCACGTCCTACTTCAAAGGGTTTTACCTGTTATCCTTAGAGGATTGGGCCGCCCTGACTTATACAGAGCAGTTGCAGAGTTGGGACAATTCTTCAGGGAACTCTGCAGTAGAAATATCAGGATAGATGCTTTGGAGCGTCTTAGAGACAAGATACCAACTATCCTATGCGACCTTGAGAAGATATATCCTCCAGCCTTCTTTGATGTGATGGTGCATTTGGCTGTTCATCTACCTGATGAGGCACTACTTAGAGGTCCAGTACAGTATGGCTGGATGTACCCTATTGAAAGGCGGCTAGGCACTTTCAAGGGCTATGTTAGGAACAGAGCTAGACCCGAGGGTTCCATTGCAGAGGCCTACATTGCTACAGAAGCGTTGACATTCTGCTCAAAATACATTGAAACAGCTGATCAGCTTAGCAAAGAGGTGGGTGAAGACAATCCCGGGCTCAATGTTTTCGATTATTCTGTTCGAGTTACAGGGAAGAGTCGACAAGAGGACAAACCTAAAGATTTGGACAAAATGGTTTGGTATGTGTTGAATAACTGTCCTGAGATACTACCTTATATCAAGTAAGTGCAGTACTGCAGCTTATACATCGTAATCTACTAAACTTGCAGCACATTCTTATATATTTAGATGTTTGACGCGATCACTATGTTGTGCAGCATGTACAAAGAGGAGTTACTGCCGCAAAATCCAAGAAACATTGACAAACTGGTTATGGCAGGATTTGCGAAATGGTTCAAGAACCATGTAAGCTTTTGAAGTGCACTGTCAGTTTTTTTAATATATTGAGTACATAAGATGATCAGCTTGTCTATTTTCTAACCATAGGTTAAGAAGATGCGGGAGGATGGGCAGGCAGTTGATGATGCCCTTTACTCACTAGCAATGGGTCCTGATACTCGGGTAAGACATTATGAATCTTGCGTTGTTGGAGATGTGCGCTACAACACCCTTGCACGAGACGAAGGCAGGAAGACACAAAACAGTGCCATCATGAGCACGGATACGTATGACAAAGAGACAACTGAAATGTATGCTAACATAACAGACATTGTTCAGTTGCAGTATATCTCCAGTTTCGAGGATCATCGGTGTGTGGTTCTGTTGTGCTGTCGTTGGTATAACCTGTTTTCCAGGATCGCAAAACCCAGAGCTGATGATTATTTCAAATCCATCAATGTCAAGGCGGCGTACCAGACCAACGAGCCTTTTATTTTGGCAAATCAAGCAACACAGATATTTTTCTTGGAAGACACATTTGCACGTAGCGATGACTGGAGAGTATTGCAAAGGTTTGAGCAGAGGAATTCGTTTAATGAAGTTGCACAACAAGATGATGCTTACACTGCTCCTGATGTACAAGATAACACAGATGTTCCTAATATCTTTGAGAACCATCACGTCAATGACGCCGGCGAAAAGATTGCCTGTCGTGCTGTGGACATACAAGAGTTGATCAAGAAGAAGCCAACGTTCGAGGACGTTGAGGACGAAGAAGAAGATGACACCGTGGGGAATTACGATTCAGACTGATACACATGGCGAAGATGTTGACGCTGCTGCTGCGGATGATGATTACATTGCTTTTGTCGTATTTGCCTGTCAGAAGACGTTTTTTTATCTACTATGTGAAATTGTGTTTGCTATGACAACTGAAACCTGATGAACATGTTGTTTAGTATTTTGCTGTGAGAACATCACTTGTTATGTATGCTGATTTGTGTTTGGTGATTGTATGACAACTAAAACATGATGACATTGTTGTTTAGTTGTACTCATATTTGGCTGTGAAACTTGAATTTGATGACATAGTTTGCTGTTGGACTGCAATTTGCTCGACGTCTTCGAATGAGAACAAAGCTGACCCGACAGGGCCTCTGCTATCTATTTATTTATATGAGCAAAAGGGGATACCCCCTGATTTCCGTTAATAGAAATCATTAGATGTTCACAACACTACGCCCAGCCTGCTACACAGGTTTCATTCATTACTAGTTTCAGCAAAGTGCTCATGTCGTAGCCACTGAATACATCACGAGTGCTACATACACTGCAAATAAAGAGACAATCATCCTACAGAGCACATCGATTTTGCCCATTATCTTCACAAGCTCTTTCATCTCCTCATTGCTGTCAAGGCCGTTCAGCAGCTGTTGCTTGGCCATGATCAGAGGAACTGCGTCTTTAACCTTCTGCTCTGCATCTTCCTCTTCTGTCGTTCCTTCAGTTACTTGTCCAACACCCCAACCTGCTGGTATTGGGATTCCTCGGCTAACCAAATAATCAGCGTAGTTGCATTCCCCCACATCAGCAACTTCCCAGAAATACAAATCACACGAATCTTCCCTTTTCTGCACGAATCAAATTGGAAGATCATCAACCAAACTATTAAAAAAATCAGCAACTGAAAGCAGCAGAACAACACTTAAACATATTATTACCCCATGATTCGGGCATTTGTAGAAGACTCGGCCAGGGTTGCGGATTGTGGTTGAGACGCGACGGATGACTCTGCGTGATTTGCAGCAGTGGCACCACACCAACGGCAGCGGGTTGCGATGAGCAATCGGCTGCGGTGCGCGTGCCGGCGGGGGTGTGATGAGACCCACAGGCGATGGTACGGGTGGCGACTTGGCGCATATCTGGTTGTTGCCTGCTGAAGAGCAGGTGGACGAGCAGCCAGCGGACATGGTTGCTGCGGCCAGAGCTTCTGATGCTAGGCAGAGTAAGTAGAGAAGAGGAGAAGCGAACGTTGGATATGTCAGTTTCATTACTTGCAGAGTAGCATAGCACCATATATAGTCATAGTCTAGGTTTGGATTCGAACCAGCTACAGGAGCACGTCTTTCTTTTTTCTAAAACTCGGCAACGTCTCTTTACTGGTACACTAGCTTGTTCTGTACGCCTTCCCAAGTCTTTGATTTTCTTTCCCTTTTTTTGCGAGGAAGGAAGGAGGACAAAATTGAGAGTTCCTCGGACTCGAACCCAAGACCTCTCGGTTGAAAACCAAGGGTGCTAGTCACTTATGTGGCGAACGTTCCCTGTGAGGAGGACGGCAGACGAACGCATTTTCCTCGCAGTTTTCTTCCTATATATAAAAAAGTATGCTACTTGGTGTCCGCTTAGTCAAAAAACGATTGTGCCAACCTTGACCGTTCGATTGACATTCAACGTCTGTCGCGTTTCTTCAGTCTCTTCTTCCTCGAGCCGCCAAAGCCAAACCAGCGCCGGCGGGACCGCCTGCTCCCGCCTCCCACGGCTGGCTGTGATCTTCCCCGGCTCCTGTTCGTTCCCGTCCGAGGCCTCACCATCGTCCTCCGCGCTCGCCGCGGCGCCGCCCTCCGGTGTTGTCAACATGGTCAACAACCGAGAGGAATAAGGAGATGACTGTACATGGTGAGGATGACAGTAGGGACCCAGCAGCGCGCGCAGTAATTTTGTTTTTTCGGGACGGAGAAGGGTATCAACTGGGTTGTGCGGGACCCGTGGCCCGTCTAGCCCAGGCTTTTATTTCATATGTTTAGCACATGACCAGCCCAGTTTGTTTTTTTCCTTTCTGAAAAATGGCTAGCCAGCTATTTTGTTTTTTGCAGAATAACCAACATAGGCCTACTTGCTTTTCTACGCCCTGCTGGGCCGGAAATCTTTCAAGACGAGGAGGGATGCATTTTGCCCAGAAAATGGGCTATAAGTAATAAGAAATGGGCTATAAGTAATAAAATGGGCTATAAGTAATAATAAATGGGCTATAAGTAATAATAAATGGGCTGTAAAATGAAAAAATACAGCAAACAGGCAATTAGTTCCCAAATACTGTTTTCTTTCGGATTTTGATATTTTAAATTTCATTGTTTTTGTGCGGGTAAAATTTCATTGAATTTAAATTAAGGTATATTTAGATTTAAAATTAATTTGAATCCGGCTAGAAATTTCGGGCTGTATGCTGTTTGGGACAGATTTGGAGGCTGACTTGTGGGTCTACTAGGTTGACGTGTACTTTGGCTTTGTCAACTTAGTCCACAAACGATTCTAGCAGCAGTGACCGTTGGATGTTAATCCAACGGCCGTGCTGCTTCTTCAATATCTGATCTTCTTGCTCCAGCCGCCCAAACCAGCTCCGGTGGGACTGCCTGCTCCCGCCTCCCGTGGCCGGCTGTGCTGCCGCACAGGCCGCACCGCCCCACCCTACTTCATTGCTGGCCAGGCCATTCCTCTACTCACCCACACCTCCTGTTATTTTCCGGCGACGGCAGCCGGACCAGTAAACCCTCGTACTCCCCACCGCGTGGGCAACCATTGCCGAGTCTTCCCCGGCTCCGTGTCGTTCCCTTCCTAGGCCTCGCCGTCGTCCACCGCCATGGTGCTCTCGGCGCGGCCTGGTCAACGTGGTCAACGAACGACATCCATCGGCCGTGGACTGTACGCGCAAAATAATGATTCCTCCACCTGACAGCTGGGACCCACCGGAAGGGCCTCTGTATTTCGCGAAAAAAACGTTCCCCCCGCTGACATGTCGGACCCACCAGCTATATCTTCGCACGCAAGGAAGTGCCTCCTTATTACGCACAAAAAAATGAATACCCACCCTGCTAGATGGGACCCACCATAGTGGGAGGATGACTTGTGGGCCAACTAAGTTGACGGGGACGGAGGGCTTTGTCAACTTAGTCAATATGAACGATTCTAGCTCCAGTGACCGTACGATGTCCATCCAACGGCCATAGTGCTTCTTCAACCTCTGGTCTTCTTGCTCCAGCCGCCCAAAGCAGCGCCGGTCGTGCCGCGTGCTCCTGCCTCTCGTGGCCGGCTGTGATGCCGCGGAGGCCTCACCGCCCCCTACTACTCCCACCGCTGGCCCAGGGTATCCCTCTACTCACCCACACCCCCTGTTATTCTGCGGCGACGGCAGCCTCACGCCGCAGCCGAACCAGTGAACCCTCGTACTCCTCTCCGCGCGGGCTACCACTGCTGCGTCTTCCCCGGCTCCGCGTCGTCCCCTTCCTAGGCCTCGCCGTCGTCCAGACCACCGCCCTGGTGCTCTCGGCGCGGCGTGGTCAACGTGGTCAACGACCGACTTCCATCGGAAGAGTACTGTACGTGGAGAGGCTGACAGCTGGGTCCAGGCGGCCGCAAGGAAGTGCCTCCTTATTACGCGCAAAATAATTATTCCTCCACCTGACAGCAGGGACCCACCGGACGGGCCACCTTATTTCGCGAAAAAAACGTTTCCCCCCTGACTGCTGGGACCCACCGGACGGGCCAGCGTATTTCGCGAAAAAAACGTTCCCCGCGCTGTCAGCTCGGACCCACCGGAAGTGCCTCCTTATTACACACAAAAAAATGAATACTCCCCTTGCTAGCTGGGACCCACCATGGTGGGAGGCTGACTTGTGGGCCTACTAAGTTGACTGGGACGGGGGCCTTTGTCAACTTTAGTCAATATGAACGATTCTAGCTCCAGTGACCGTACGATGTCCATCCAACGGCCGTAGTGCTTCTTCAACCTCTGGTCTTCTTGCTCCAGCCGCCCAAAGCAGCGCCGGTCGTGCCGCATGCTCCTGCCTCCCGTGGCCGGCTGTGCTGCCGCGGAGGCCTCACCGCCCTCTACTATTCCCACCGCTGGCCAGGCCCTGCGGCAACGGCAGCCTCACACCGCAGACGAACCATTGAACCCTCGTACTCCTCTCCGCGCGGGCTTCCACTGCCGCGTCTTCCCCGGCTCCCCGTCGTCCCCTTCCTAGGCCTCGCCGTCGTCCACCGCCCTGGTGCTCTCGGCGCAGCGTGGTCAACGTGGTCAAGGAACGACTTCCATCGGACGTGGACTGTACGTGGAGAGGCTGACAGCTGGGTCCACGGCCGCAGCAAGGAAGTGCCTCCTTATTACGCGGAAAATAATGATTCCTCCACCTGACAGCTGGGACCCACCGGACGGGCCACTGTATTTCGCGAAAAAAATGTTTCCCCCTGACTGCTGGGACCCACCAGCTACATCTTCGCACGCAAGGAAGTGCGTCCGGGCAAAAAACAAAACGATTCGCCCCCCTGACCGCTGGGACCCACCAGCGACACCTTCGCACGCAAGGAAGTGCGTCCGGGCAAAAAAAAAGATTCGCCCCCTGACTGCTGGGACCCACCAGCTACATCTTCGCACGCAAGGAAGTGCGTCCGGGCAAAAAAAAACCAAAACGATTCGCCCCCCTGACTGCTGGGACCCACCAGCTACATCTTCGCACGCAAGGAAGTGCCTGACAGTCGGGACCCACCTGGTCGAAGCGTACGTAGCGTTGTCATTCTGGTCGCGAACGTGTACGTACATACTGGATGTAGAGGCGCACGTGTCGTAGATGTAGAGGCGCGCACGTGTCGTAGTAGAGGCGCGCACGTAGCATGTACACGTACGTACAGCGGCGAGGGTGCAAGAAAGAAAATACGGCCACGTACGTACATACGGGCAGGGTCTCTAACGCCTATCGCGCATACGTACATGGCTGGGTCGGAACGGAGAAACAGCATCGTCGTCGTGTTCATGGGGAGCCAACCGGCTGGGTCGGAACGGAATGCGTGGTCGTGTTCATCGGGAGGGCTTGGACGGAACAGGCGATGGAAACGAGGCCTGGCGTACCGCACAACGGAGGAAACGGCCTGTGTTCGACCGGCCACGTTCGAAACGGGGTCCTGTTGATCGGGAGGGGTGTGGCGTACCGCAAAACGGAGGAAACGGACCTCCTACGGTCGAAACGGGGGTCCTGTTGATCGGGAGGGGTGTGGCGTACCGCAAAACGGAGGAAACGGACCTCCTACGGTCGAAACGGGGGTCCTGTTGATCGGGAGGGGTGTGGCGTACCGCAAAACGGACGAAACGGACTTGTGTTGGAGCGCTACGGTCGAAACGGGGGGGGGGGGAGGGGTGTGGCGTACCGCAAAACGGGACTCCACGGGATACTGTTCATCTCCACCGTCGACCTCCTCCAGCCTCCACGGGCTACCGTCGACCTCCTCCAGCCTCCACGGGCTCCTGTTCATCCAGCCTCCACCGCGCGCTACTCCACCGGCTACTGTTCAACCACCCCTCCACGGGCACCCCTCCACCGTCTACTGTTCATCCAGCCCTCCACACCACGGGGTCCTGTTCAACCACCCCTCCACGGCCACCCCTCCACCGTCTACTGTTCATCCAGCCCTCCACACCACGGGTTCCTGTTCATCCAGAGGCAACGCCACCGCTCACTGTTCATCCAAACCCCCCCGCAACGCTCACTGTTCATCCAGGCAATCGATCGGCTTCAGTTAGCAGCAGTAGCGAAGGAATCGCTCCATCGGGTTCAGTTAACAGCCATCGATCGATCGCTCGGGTTCAGTAACGCGTAGCCTGCAGTGCAATCGCTCGGGTTCAGTTAGAGCCCAACGCCTCGCTCGGGTTCAGTTAGAGCCAACGCCTCGCACACACGCGCATACGTACGAGAGAAACGCGCATCGCTCCGCCCCGACCTCCCACCGTAACCGGCAACTCCCCGAAATTTTCCTCCCCCTCGCTTCTACCACGGTTTTTTCCGTCATGGACGGCCCAAAGAATGTCATGCAGCTGCGTCTCCGGCCCGCCCAGGACGAAAAGCCCATTTTTTGTCATGATTTTTTTTCATAGAAGTAGGCGCCCACCACATCTATGATGATACCGGGTTTTGTCACAATTATCGTCATAGAAGTGTCATATGTATGACAGAAAAAAAATTCGTTCGGCCCAAAATGTCACAGATGTGTCTTTTTTTTTGTAGTGATATCTGAAGTCAAGTAACATACAAACATCGACAGCGTCACGGAAAGCCTGAATGTGAGTGTTAATCCTCTCTCATACGCCCTCATGCTCTTTGGGGAGCAAAACCTCATTGAAATCCCCTAAACACACCCATGGAAGGTTGCTAGTGATACTGATGTCCTTCAGGCTGTCCCAAGGTGATGAGAGTCGACTAGACGGTGAGTCATTCGTAGTCCCAGTCTTTCACGGTACTCGACGAACAAGAAATAACAACGATGAACAAACAAGAGTAGTAGCAGACGTAGTCGACGAAGCAGAAGATCGGTTCTTCGGATCAAGAAATATGCAAGAAGACCAAAGAATAAACTTGTGAACGGAAATGATAGGATCGAACTGGATGTGTAGCAGCAACTAAATCCCTCGAGGATTAGCAAAAGAATCAGAGATTTGTTGTACCCGACGAGGTACTATTTCTGGTATTTTTGTCAACTCCCAAAACAACTCCCATACAAAGGCCGAAACCAGCCCATTATATAGGCGATGCGCATGTTGACCAAATACTTCTCCTAATTAGACTCGTACAAATCCAAACAAAACTGCCAAAAACTAGGAACCGACCTATAATCCTTTTTTTGATTTTAAAGGTCACGTACAGACTACAAAGACTACGTACTAGGACTCTCTAATTGCAAGGAAACTAATTAAATATTCCGGCCACGTTGATCACATAGTATCTAATCAAAAGATAAATGAGATACTTTTTGGACGCCTAACGCGGGTATGTTTGGGATTTTGGGTGTCCACGGCAAACGGCCCCGTTCAGACGGGTAGTGGATGCAGCCAAATGAAACCGTTCGGACAGGATCCCTTATCCCCCGAACGACCCAGTCAGCGTGCGACCTAGTCATCGCATGACCTAGTCCATGCTGCACGTATCCACGCCGTCGGCCGGGTGAATCAGGCAGATGATCGCTAGAAATCCAGAAAAACACTGTCATCACCCTCCTCCATCCCTTTCGGTTCCCTCGCTATGCCATCCTCCTCTTCATCACCGGCCATGGCTCTCCATGAAGTTGCCATGGCAAGATCTGTAGCCCAATTGAGCCGCCGACCCGGTGAATTCCTCCTCCATACCTCCCGGTCCCCTTCACAGTTCCATCCCCCTCTCCATCGCCGACTATTGCTTTCCATGAAGTTGCCATGAAAAGATTTGTCCATATGTATCCCTAATTGAGCCATCGACCATATGAATCCCTTGCCCCCTCCCCCCCGATCTCATACATTGTTCTCGTTCCCCTTTCCCCCAACCACTGATGTGTATGAAAAAATTGCCATTGCAAGATCGGGGAATATGTAGATGAATGCACCAAAAGTTGTCGTATGCGATCTGCTGGTCAAGTCAGTAAGCATACGGATATCAGCGGGGGTGAGGGGATAGAGATGGTTGGGGGCGGTGTGGGGTGCTTCATACAAACTGGCCCGTCACACGAATATTATCGTGTGTGTGATACTGATCTTGCCACATGTAGGTAGTGGCGGTAGAACTGAGACTAGGATGGTAGTAAACAATGTATTCTGTCTGTGTATGTAGAATGATCTGAGTTATTCGTAGGATGGCAAGTAGTTGTTCTATGATTTTGGAGTACAAATTACATACCCTACTGAAGTGATGTTGCCATGTGCCTTAAGTCCTTGTAGTGACAATTAACTGGGAGTTTGTTGTTTGACGTACTCTGTCGTGGACGCGCGATGATAGAGGTTATGTTTTGGAAAAAAAGTTGTGATATGTGGTTGCCAAAGAAAAAGAGTTTCCACTCCAGAGGATATGGTACTGCCATGTGTAGGTGGTCACCCCTGTTGTTGCCATGTGCATCATATAATTGTTGCCATGTGCATCATGTAATTGTTGCCATGTGCATCATGTAATTGTTGCCATGTGCATCATGTAATTGTTGCCATGTGCATGATGTAGTTGTTGCCATGTGCATGATGTTGTTGTTGCCATGTGCATGATATGGTTGTTGCCATCTGCATGATGTAGTTGTTGCCATCTGCATGATGTAGTTGTTGCCATCTGCATGATGTAGTTTGTTGGCATGTGAGTGCACGTTACAGTTAATACATGCGAGAGGCATGTACGTTCTAATTTGATTGTATTGGGATGGTTGTGTAGATCGAAAAAGGAGGGCAAGGAATGGATTCAGGAAATGGTGGGATCCCTGGTTCTACAATTGTTTACAAGCACCGTCATGGGATGTGCATGATTATGATGAGCTAAACTCGACTGGGCCTTTGTTGCCACTACTACAGCAGTACCTGGACGCAGGTATAGTGTTCTTTGTGGAAGAAAAATAAGAGAAAATAACTGCAACATGATTGTGAAAAAATGAAATGCTTAAAATGGATCAATGTAAAAGCAAGGGCATTGGGTGGAAGCACACATACCGAATGTGGATGGACGGATGATTAGGAGAGCTTAGCAAACTATCACACCCAAGGAATCAACTACAGATACAGGACTCATTTACAGGATCGGGATTTGTCGACCAGCTGGCAACAGGTGCAACCGCATCTATGTCGAGTGCTAGTAAGTGCAAAACCGTAAATAACATATGCTTCTGAAAAGTACACATGCATTTAGATCAAGAATTTTTTTTGAAAAATGGCGAACAAGAAAGCAAAAATAGGGGAGTTGAAAAATGTAAAGAGTGTGCAGTTTTAGAAAGAAAGCACATTAGTTGCCATATTGCAGTCACAAATAACTTGCCATTTGTGTTGTCGTTGACCTGGCAATTGTATTATGCGAATGTTGAGTTATATCACATGGTAGAACATGCCAAAATATGAACTATCTTTAAATATGAAAAACAAATTCCATACTGAAAATGACATGATGGTCTAACTGTGGTTGGAAATGTTGAACGTGCGTTTATGCATGAGTAAAGCTGCCATCTGTACACAGATGAACTTGCCATGTGACTTGTAAAAATAACTTGCCGTCTTCCAAAGCTTCATGTTTAATAGAATTTATTTAATTGTTAATGGTGCGTGGGTCATGTCAATAACATGAAAAAATGTTTGACAAATAATTTGTGCATGAATAAAATGCAGGGCCTGCGGATACAGCTAATGCCACTTGGGGCGCACTGAGTACTCCAGAGTCGCACACATACCAGACTTCTCAACTGAACTACACTGAGCAGACTGTCATTCGCAAGGCAGGGGCGTAGAGACCCAGCAGAAAAAATAGTCTTGAATCTGATGTGAGCAACTCAAGAGCAGACAACTCAAACTCGGATGTGGAGATAGTTGGTGAACATGAGGATGAAGATGAACATGATGATGATCAGGGAGAGGATGAGACACTTGAGCATGAATACCAACAAGATGATGATGGGGTAGAGGATGAGCCGCATGAGGATGAGATGCAATCTTCACTAGCACACAAGCACCACCTTATGTGCACATGAAATTTGCTACATTTGAAGATGCAAAGGAGTACTGCCAGAGTTATGGAAAGTTCAATGGTTTTGCAGCATACACAGACCATCGCAAAAAACTAGTAAAAATAGGAGAGTACAACAGAGCTAAGTTGAGGTGTTTCAAGTCAAGAAAGAACAAGGAAAAGAAGGGGAATGGTCCAGTCATCACAGAGCGGCAAAGAGACATCATGGTCAAAACGAATTGCTCTGCCAAGATGAAGTTGAATGTCAAAGGGGCCTGGTAGGTGGTAACAAAGTACATGGGACATCACAACCATGAAATGATTAATTTTTTTTGACCTGGTTAGGTTTCTGAGTGCTCACTGTGGATTCACACCGGAGGAGCAGCAGTTTGTGAAGTTGCTCCATGATTGCAACCTCCAACCTGGGAGAATGGTCCACATTCTATCAATGATACACAACAAAACCTTTGGGAGAATGGTCCACATTCCTTTTTTGCTGAAAGGCCGGAACTGCACAAAGCATTTGAATTGGGTGTTGACCATAGTTTGACACCGGACGAATTCGAGCGAAGTTGGAAAGCAATGATAGATAAATACCAGGTTGAGGACAATGAAACACTACAAAAACTTTGGGAGAAGAGGAAGTTTTGGGTGCCAGCTTATTTCATGCAGTGCTTCTACCCCTTTCTGCAAACTGATACGTCCATTTTGCATCATGCTTTTATATCAATATTTATTGCATTATGGGCTGTTATTTCACATTATGTCACAATAAATAAAGAAAAATCGTCGCCAAAGATGAAGGCCAGGGGGCCCACACCCTGCTCACGAGGGTGGGGGCGCCCCCCCTGGGCGCGCCCCCCTACCTCGTGGGCCCCCTAGTGGCTCTCCGACATCCATCTTCTCCTATATGAAGTCTTTCGATGAGAAAAAAATAGGAGAGAACCTTTCGGGACGAGACTCCGCCGCCACGAGGCGGAACCTTGGCGGAACCAATCTAGGGCTCCGGCAGAGCTGTTTTGCCGGGGACACTTCCCTCCGGGAGGGGTAAATCATCACCATCGTCATCACCAACGCTCCTCTCATCGGGAGAGGGCAATCTCCATCAACATCTTCACCAGCACCATCTCATCTCCAAACCCTAGTTCATCTCTTGTATCCAATTCTTGTCTCCAAGTCCGGGATTGGTGCTAGTAGGTTGCTAGTAGTGTTGATTACTCCTTGTAGTTGATGCTAGTTGGTTTATTTGGTGGAAGATCATATGTTCAGATCCTTTATGCACATTATTTTCCCTCTGATTATGAACATGAATATGCTTTGTGAGTAGTTACGTTTGTTCCTGAGGACAAGGGAGAAGTCTTGCTATTAGTAATCATGTGAATTTGGTATTCGTTCGATATTTTGGTAAGATGTATGTTGTCTAACCTCTAGTGGTATTATGTGAACGTCGACTACATAACACTTCACCATTATTTGGGCCTAGAGGAAGGCATTGGGAAGTAATAAGTAGATGATGGGTTGCTAGAGAGACAGAAGCTTAAACCCTAGTTTATGCGTTGCTTCGTAAGGGGCTGATTTGGATCCATATGTTTCATGCTATGGTTAGGTTTACCTTAATACTTTTGTTGTAGTTGCAGATGCTTGCAATAGAGGTTAATCATAAGTGGGATGCTTATTCAAGTAAGAACAACACCCAAGCACCAGTCCACCCACATATCAAATTATCAAAGTACCGAACGCGAATCATATGAGCGTGATGAAAACTAGCTTGACGATATTCCCATGTGTCCTCGGGAGCGCTTTTCCTATTATAAGAGTTCGTTCAGGCTTGTCCTTTGCTACAAAAAGGATTGGGCCACCTTGCTACACTTTATTTACTTTTGTTACTTGTAGCTCGTTACAATTTATCTTATCACAAAACTATCTGTTACCACTTATTTCAGTACTTGCAGAGAATACCTTGCTGAAAACCACTTATCATTTCCTTCTGCTCCTCGTTGGGTTCGACACTCTTACTTATCGAAAGGACTACGATAGATCCCCTATACTTGTGGGTCATCAAGACTCTTTTCTGGCATTGATGAAGCCATGTACCTAGGGTAGGGTCATAGACTTGTCATAAGATACCCTCCCTAAGGACATCTCTAGAAGAAACTGCCTTCCAGTCGGCCTGGAAGGATTCCACTCGACGGTCTCGAAGACACTCGACCATGAAGCCTCACTCGACCACCAAGAGTTCAAGAGTCACTCTGTACCCAAACGGTCTGTAAATAAGTAGTCTTTATGGCCATGATGACACTTATGTAAGGCGTTACCAGTAACGCCATGCCTTAATGTACTTAAAACCCCGCATAACTGAGGGCCGGAAGGGTCTGGCAGACACTATATAAGCCACCCCCTCCTCAGTGTAAAGGGTTCGCACCCCTGTAACTCATACGCAGATAATCCAGTCGACCGCCTCCGGGCTCCGAGACGTAGGGCTATTACTTCCTCCGAGAAGGGCCTGAACTCGTAAATCTCTTGCGTATACAACTACTCCATAGCTAGGATCTTGCCTCTCCATACCTACCCCCTATTCTACTGTCAGGCTTAGAACCACGACAGTTGGCGCCCACCTTGGGGCGGTGTCTTAGCGACTTATTGGAGAAGTTGCAATTGTTCCGATCGCCTTCACCATGGTTTCTGGCGGAGTTTTAGTGGAGGGCCGCGAGATCCGTCTCGGCGCGCTCATGTTCATCGCCGACGACTCCGCCTGGCTCCAGGAGGCTCCACTCGACATCGACGCGCTCCCAGTCCGCAGGGAGACACACTTTCGTGCATGTGTCCGCGGCGTTCTGCTGCGGCAACTGTCGGCCCCGTATCGGTCGACCCCTGCATCGTCCTCCCTACCTGTCTCCCGCCAGCGCAAGCGCTCTGGTCGGTCGAGGCTTCAGCGATGGGTGAGACACGTAGTGGCTCGCCAATCGGCCACCACCCAAGTCGCAGCGATCGAGCCCGACGAATCTCTCTACGGCATGTTCGATCTGTCGACTAGCTCCATAGAGACTGCATCCGAATGCGACAGCAGTGATCCAGCGGCGAAGGTCCTGATGGCCAATGTGCTTCGTAGTCCTCCCGGCTTCCCCCGCACCAACGGAGGGGACGGCGGAGGCGACCCAGCTCAGGTCCACGAGGAGTATCAACCTGAGCCACTCTCTTCGCTTCAAAGAGAAGATCTTCGCCGCCGAAACATGGATGCTCTGCATACTCCTATCATAGGAGAAACCCCCGAGGCCCGAGCCTTGGAGGACGCGCGTTTGGCCAACTTGGCTAAGCGCACTCGACTAGAGAACCTCCAGCGAGCACTCGACGAGCGCGCGCGGCAACGAGTTCCAGACTCTAGTCGACATCAACTCTTTCCACCACCGACTCAGGTATATCGAACTCCGATTCAGAATTTAGCAGCTTCAGCCCGTATAGTGGGGTCGATTCAGCCCTCTCAGTCAGAGGCTGGCAGAGGCTTGATGCAGATCAGAGATTTGCTCCAGGCAGCAGGAGATCAAAATTCAGTTGTATCGCAGTCGCGTAATAGGATTCACAGTCGATCCATCACTGCGAATACAATCCAGTCAGCTCATAGCCCAAGATCGCCCCCGCGGCATGAGGGACGTGGGGGCCGATGTGATCAGTATGATGATCGATTCGATTGTGGTGATCGGCGTCGAGTGCCCACTCCTCCTCCAAGGGGTGGGTCTTACGCCCCTCGGCAGCAAGATGACAGACGCTAGCATAGTGTTGGGCGAAGGGTTCCAGTCGACCCCAGAGAACTAGGCTTTGACGCGAGATCCATTATCGTGCAAGGTCTGGTCGACCGGAACAGAGCTCACCGAGAAGGCCATGACAGAGATGTGCCCACCAGCAGCAGAGTTCATGTTTCAGGACCAGAGTATTTTAGCAGAGCCATCAGAGCCGCAGTGATTCCTCCCAACTTTAGGTTGGCGACTGGGTGAGTAAGTTCACTGGTGAGTCCAAGCCCGATACTTGGCTTGAGGACTACCGAGTGGCTGTTCAGATTGGTGGTGGCAATGATGAGGTGGCCATGAAACAACTACCACTTATGTTGGAGGGCTCGGCCAGAGCCTGGCTGAATCAGTTGGCGCCTAGCAGCATTTACACTTGGGAAGATCTTGCCCGAGTGTTTGTCAGGACATTTGTAGGAACTTGCAAATGACCAGCAGGTTTGACGGAGCTGCAGGTTTGCGTGCAAAAGTCGAATGAGACCTTGAGAGATTACATCCAGAGGTGGATCACATTGCATCATACAGTGGAGAACGTATCTGATCACCAAGCAGTCTGTGCCTTCAAGGAAGGCGTTAAGAACAGGGAGTTAAGTTTGAAGTTTGGTCGGACCAGAGACATGACCTTGAGTCGAATGATGGAGATTGCCACCAAATATGCCAATGGTGAAGAAGAGGATCGACTCCGGAGTGGCAACTACAAGATGAGCCAGTCGGAAAAAGGAAACTCCAGTCGGAAGCAGAAGCGGAAAGCCGAGCCAGCTGCTCCTGGAGAAGCCTTGGCCGTGACTCAGGGCAAGTTTAAAGGGAAGCCCAAAGGATCTTGGAACCCCAAGAAGTTGAAGGACAAGGAAGGAAATGATGTGATGGATTTGCCATGCCACATCCACACGAAGAAAGATGAAGAGGGTAACTTCATTTACCCGAAATATACCACTCGCCAGTGCCGACTCTTAATCTAGCAGTTTCAAGGGAAACAGCCCAAGGATAAAGAAAAGGAGTCGGACAAGGTTGAGGACAAAGATGACAGTGATGAAGGATACCCCCATGTCAATTCCACCCTGATGATTTTTGCTGATTTGAGAGCAAAAGTCGATTGAAAGTTATCAACCGTGAGGTGAATATGGTTGCTCCGGTGACACCCAGTTATCTGAAATGGTCTCAGATCGCCATCACGTTCGACCAGTCTGATCATCCGGCGCACATAGCCACCCCTGGAGGCAAGCTTTGGTGGTCGACCCAGTCGTCGAAGGCACTCGACTGACAAAGGTTCTGATGGATGGTGGCAGCGGACTGAATATATTGTATGCGGAAACGCTGAAGGGAATGGGCATTCCGATGTCCAGACTCAGTTCCAGCAACATGAGTTTCCATGGAGTCATTCTTGGGAAGAAGGCTGAGTCACTCGGCAAAATTGCTCTTGATGTGGTTTTCGGCGATTCGAAGCATTTCCGAAAAGAAAGGTTAACATTTGAAGTTGTGGATTTCCAGAGTGCTTATCACGCTATCTTGGGCAGGCCAGCTTATGCATGATTCATGGCTCGACCATGTTACGTGTACCTCAAATTGAAGATGCCTGGTCCCAAGGGTGTGATCACCATCACTGGCAATCGGAAAAAGGCAGAAGAGTGCTTTTAGAAGGGCTCAAAGATTGTCGATGCTCAGATAACAGTGGTGGAGTTACAGGAATATCAGAAAAATGCAGATCCGAGTGATTTATTGCGGGCCAAGAAACCCGCCACAGGATCAGCGTTTCAGTCATCTGGTGAGACAAAGCCCGTTCACATCCACCCGACCGACCCCAATGCTACTCTGACTCATATCTCCACAACACTCGACTCTAAATAGGAAGAAGCGCTCATCCAGTTCCTCCGTGAGAACTGGGACATATTCGCATGGAAGCCTCCTGACATGCCGGGTGTTCCCAGGGGGCTGGCTGAGCATCGTTTACGAGTCGATTCAAAAGCAAAACCTGTCAAAGAACATCTCCGACGGTCCGCCGTCCAGAAAAGAAAGGCCATTGGCGAAGAGGTGGCTCGACTCCTGGTAGCAGAGTTCATCCGAGAAGTTTACCACTCCGAGTGGCTCGCCAATGTTGTCATGGTCCCCAAGAAGGACAAGCCACTCCGCATGTGCATTGATTTCAAACATATCAATCAGGCCTGCCCGAAAGATCATGTTCCTCTCCCCCGCATCGACCAAATAGTCGACTCAACTGCGGGATGTGAGCGCCTGTCTTTTTTAGACGCTTATTCCGGTTACCATCAGATCCGTCTGTATGGACCCGACGAGATCAAAACAGCTTTCATCACTCCATTCAGGTGCTTCTACTATGTCACCATGCCATTCGGCCTCAAGAATGCCAGAGCCACGTTCATGAGAATGATTCAGAAGTGTTTACTCACTCAAATCAGTCGGAACATGGAAGCATACATGGATGATATTGTGGTCAAATCACGGAAGGGTTCCGACCTGTTGACTGACCTCGCTGAAACATTTGCCAATCTCAGGAGATATGATATCAAGCTTAATCCATCAATGTGCACATTCGGAGTTCCGGGCGGAAAGTTACTCGGTTTTCTCATTTCCGAACGAGGAATCGATGCCAACCCAGAAAAAGTTGGCACTATACTCCGAATGAAACGCCCCATGCGTGTGCAGGATGTCCAGAAGCTTACTGGATGCTTGGCCGCGTTAAGTCGATTCATCTCTCGCCTCGGTGAAAAGGCATTGCCTCTTTACCGACTGATGAAGAAGTCAGACAAGTTCGAGTGGACTGCAGAAGCTGATGCAGCGTTTGCAGAGCTAAAAGCTCTGCTCTCCACCCAGCCGGTGCTTGCTGCTCCAATCAGCAAAGAGTCTCTGTTGCTTTACATTGCAGCCACAGGACAAGTCGTTAGTACAATACTTACGGTCAAGCAGGAAGAAGAAGGGAAAGCCTTCAAAGTTCAGCGCCCAGTATATTATCTTTCCGAAGTGTTGACCCCATCGAAGCAAAGATACCCTCATTATCAGAAGCTTGTGTATGGGATTTACATGACCACGAAGAAGGTTGCTCATTATTTCTCTGATCATTCCGTTACAGTCGTCAGCGACGCCCCATTGTCAGAGATTTTGCACAATAGAGATGCAACTGGTCGAGTGGCAAAGTGGGCGATTGAACTCCTTCCCCTTGATATCAAGTTTGAGGCAAAGAAAGCCGTCAAGTCCCAAGCAGTAGCAGATTTCATCGCCGAGTGGATCGAACAACAACTGCCGACTCAAGTTCACTCGGAGCACTGGACCATCTTCTTTGACGGTTCTAAGATGTTAAATGGTTCCGGTGCTGGGGTAGTATTGGTTTCCCCTCGAGGAGATAAGCTCAGATATGTGCTCCAGATCCTCTTTGATTCCTCCAAAAATGAAGCAGAATACGAAGCACTTTTGTATGGGTTGCGCATGGCCATTTCACTCGGCATCCGTCGCCTTATGGTTTATGGCAACTCAGATTTGGTGGTCAATCAGGTGATGAAGGAGTGGGACGTTAGAAGCCCAGCCATGACTGGTTACTGCAATGCAGTGAGAAAGCTTGAGAAGAAATTTGAAGGGTTAGAGCTCCATCATATACCCCGACTGAAGAATCAAGCGGCTGATGATTTGGCAAAAATAGGTTCCAAGAGAGAAGCCATCCCCACTAATGTGTTCTTGGAACATATCCATACTCCATCAGTTCAGGAAGATCCTTTTACCGAATAAGCTCCGCAGCCAAAAAGTGCCACAGATCCGACTGAAGTTGAAGTTCCAGCAGTGGTCGACCTGATCATGGAAGCGTTGGTCATCACTCCCGATTGGACAGTGTCGTACATCGTATATATCTTAAGGAAAGAGCTCCCAGAGGATGAAGAAGAGGCTCGACAGATCGTCCGCCGATCTAAGGCCTTTACCGTGATAAAGGGACAGTTGTACAGAGAAAGCGCGATTGGATTCGGCCAGAAGTGTATAACGCCAGAAGAAGGTCGGATAATCCTTGACGATATCCACTCGGGGACCTGTGGCCATCATGCGTCCTCTCGGACCATTATGGCTAAAGCATACCGAGCGGGATTTTACTGGCCGAGAGCAAATGAAATGGCAAAGGAGATAGTCGACAAGTGTGAAGGATGTCAATTTTACTCCAATATGTCACACAAGCCCGCCTCAGGCTTGAAGACCATACCACTTGTTTGGCCATTCGCCATATGGGGATTGGATATAGTTGGATCACTGAGAACAGGCAGAAGCGGCTTCAATCGGGCCTGCCCGAAAGATCATTTTCCTCTCCCCCGCATCGCCCAAATAGTCGACTCAACTGCGGGATGTGAGTACCTGTCTTTTTTAGACGCTTATTCCGGTTACCATCAGATCCGTCTGTATGGACCCGACGAGATCAAAATAGCTTTCATCACTCCATTCGAGTGCTTCTGCTATGTCACCATGCCATTCGGCCTCAAGAATGCCGGAGCCACGTTCACGAGAATGATTCAGAAGTGTTTACTCACTCAAATCAGTCGGAACATGGAAGCATACATGGATGATATTGTGGTCAAATCACGGAAGGGTTCCGACCTGTTGACTGACCTCGCTGAAACATTTGCCAATCTCAGGAGATATGATATTAAGCTTAATCCATCAAAGTGCACATTCAGAGTTCCGGGCGGAAAGTTACTCGGTTTTCTCATTTCCGAACGAGGAATCGATGCCAACCCAGAAAAAGTTGGTACTATACTCCGAATGAAACGCCCCGTGCGTGTGCACGATGTCCAGAAGCTTACTGGATGCTTGGCCGCGTTAAGTCGATTCATCTATCGCCTCGGTGAAAATACATTGCCTCTTTACCGATTGATGAAGAAGTCAGACAAGTTCGAGTGGACTCCAGAAGCTGATGTAGTGTTTGCAGAGCTAAAAGCTCTGCTCTCCACCCAGCCGGTGCTTGCTGCTCCAATCAGCAAAGAGTCTCTGTTGCTTTACATTGCAGCCACAGGACAAGTCGTCAGTACAGTACTTACGGTCGAGCGGGAAGAAAAAGGGAAAGCCTTCAAAGTTCAGCGCCCAGTATATTATCTTTCCGAAGTGTTGACCCCATCGAAGCAAAGATACCCTCATTATCAGAAGCTTGTGTATGGGATTTACATGACCATGAAGAAGGTTGCTCATTATTTATCTGATCATTCCGTTATAGTCGTCAGCGACGCCCCATTGTCAGGGATTTTGCACAATAGAGATGCAACTGGTCGAGTGGCAAAGTGGGCGATTGAACTCCTTCCCCTTGATATCAAGTTTGAGGCAAAGAAATCCATTAAGTCCCAAGCAGTAGCAGATTTCATCGCCGAGTGGATCGAACAACAACTGCCGACTCAAGTTCACTCGGAGCACTGGACCATGTTCTTTGACGGTTCTAAGATGTTAAATGGTTCGGGTGCTGGGGTAGTATTGGTTTCCCCCCGAGGATATAAGCTCAGATATGTGCTCCAGATCCACTTTGATTCCTCCAACAATGAAGCAGAATATGAAGCACTTTTGTATGGGTTGCGCATGGCCATTTCACTCGGCGTCCGTCGCCTTATGGTTTATGGCGACTCAGATTTGGTGGTCAATCAGGTGATGAAGGAGTGGGACATTAGAAGCCAATCCACGACTAGTTACTGCAATGCAGTGAGAAAGCTTGAGAAGAAAATTGAAGGGTTAGAGCTCCATCTTATACCCCGACTGAAGAATCAAGCGGCTGATGATTTGGCAAAAATAGGTTCCAAGAGAGAAGCCATCCCCAGTAATGTGTTCTTGGAACATATCCATACTCCATCAGTTCAGGAAGATCCTTTTACCGAAGAAGCTCCGCAGCCAAAAAGTGCCACAGATCCGACTGAGGTTGAAGTTCCAACAGTGGTCGACCTGATCATGGAAGCGTTGGTCATCACTTCTGATTGGACAGTGTTGTACATCACATATATCTTAAGGAAAGATCTCCCATAGGATGAAGAAGAGGCTCGACAGATCGTCCGCCGATCTAAGGCCTTTACCATGATAAATGGACAGTTGTAGAGAGAAAGCGCGACTGGAGTCGGCCAGAAGTGTATAACGCCAGAAGAAGGTCAGATAATCCTTGACGATATCCACTCGGGGACCTATGGCCATCATGCGTCCTCTCAGACCATTGTGGCTAAAGCATACCGAGCGGGATTTTACTGGCCGAGAGCAAATGAAATGGCAAAGGAGATAGTCGGCAAGTGTGAAGGATGTCAATTTTACTCCAATATGTCACACAAGCCCGCCTAAGCCTTGAAGACCATCCCACTCGTTTGGCCATTCGCTGTATGGGGATTGGATATGGTTGGACCACTGAGAACAGGCAGAAGCGGCTTCACCCATGTGCTGGTGGCAGTCGACAAGTTCACCAAGTGGATTGAAGCTAAACCCATCAAGAATCTTGATGCCGGCACTGCTGTCAGCTTCATTGGGGAGTTGATATTCAGATATGGAGTTCCCCGTAGCATCATCACTGATAATGGGTCAAACTTCGATTCCGAGGAATTCAGAGCCTTCTGCACGTCTCAAGGCACACGAGTTGACTATGCTTAAGTCGCTCACCCCCAGTCAAATGGACAGGCAGAACGAGCAAATGGTTTAATTCTCAAAGGGCTGAAACCCCGACTGATGCGCGATCTCAAACACGCAGCTGGTGCCTGGGTCGACGAACTTCCGTCAGTACTTTGGGGATTAAGGACCACACCTAATCGGTCGACTGGGAGAACTCCGTTCTTCTTAGTCTACGGAGCTGAAGTAGTCTTGCTGAGTGACCTGCTTCACAACACACCCCGAGTCAAACTCTACACTGAAGCTGAAGCAGATCAAGCCCGACAGGACGCAGTCGACCTTCTAGAAGAAGAAAGAGAGATGGCCTTGATCCGATCGACCATTTATCAGCAGGACTTGCGTCGCTTCCATGCCAAAAACGTGAAGAGTCGAGCCTTCCAAGAAGGAGACTTGGTTCTCCGAGTGGATCAACAGAAGCCACACAAGCTTGCTCCTACTTGGGAAGGTCCATTCATCGTCACCAAGGTTCTCCACATTGGGGCGTACCGCCTTCACAATGTCGAGCACCAGATTGATGAGCCCCGAGCTTGGAACACGGAGCTGCTCCGCCCCTTTTATACTTAAATATTCACTCGGATGAGATGTAATAAAAGTACTTCTGTAGTTTATTTATCAAAGACAAGAGTGTTATAATTTTCACAGTGATTGTTGTTACTTTTGTTCACATAAAGCAGTCCCCCAGTGGGTGGCTTAGTTGTGAATCCGTTTTGCCTAAGTTTGTAAAAGAAAACCTTACCGAGTGGTGAGCCAGCCTCCCACTCGGGGGCTTAGCTGTGAATCCGTTTCGCCTAAGTTTAACAAAATCCTACCGAGTGGTGAGCCAGCCTCCCACTTGGGGGCTTAGCTGCAGTCCAAGTACTCGCCTAGGTTTAACAAAATCTTGCCGAGTGGTGAACCAGCCTCCCACTTGGGGGCTTAGCTGCAGTCCAAGTACTCGCCTAAGTTTAACAAAATCCTGCCGAGTGGTGAGCCAGCCTCCCACTCTGGGGCTTAGCTGCAGCCTAGCGCTCGCCTAAGTATAAATACAATGTGCGGTCCGCAAGGAGGACAAGGTGCAGGTCGACTGCTACCTTCTCCTTCCGAGTTACGCCACAAATACAACATGCGCTCCGCAAGGAGGACGAGGCGCAGGTCGGCTGCTACCTTCTCCTTCCGAGTTACGCCACAAATACAATGTGTGCTCCGCAAGGAGGACGAGGCGCAGGTCGGCTGCTACCTTCTCCTTCTGAGCTACGCCACAAATACAACGTACCACCCGCAAGGAGGGCGAGGCACAGGTCGGCTATTACCTTCTCCTTCAGAGGTGTGTCACGAAAATCCTACCGAGTGGAGAGCAAACCTCCCACTCGGGGGCTTAGCTGCAGCCCAGTGCTCGCCTAAGTTTTTGAAAATCCTACCGAGTGGAGAGCAAACCTCCCACTCGGGGGCTTAGCTGCAACCCAGTGCTCGCCTAAGTTTTTGAAAATCCTACCGAGTGGAGAGTAGACCTCCCACTCAGGGGCTTAGCTGCAGCCCAGTGCTCGCCTAAGTTTTTGAAAATCCTACCGAGTGGAGAGCAGACCTTCCACTCAGGGGCTTAGCTGCAGCCCAGTGCTCGCCTAAGTTTTTGAAAATCCTACCGAGTGGAGAACAAACCTCTCACTCGGGGGCTTAGCTGCAGCCCAGTGCTCGCCTAAGTTTCAGAAAATCCTACCGAGTGGAGAGCAAACTTTCCACTCAGGGGCTTAGCTGCAGCCTAGAGCTCGCCTAAGTATAAAGACAATGTGCACTCCGCAAGGAGGATGAGGTGCAAGTCGACTGCTACCTTCTCCTTCCGAGCTATGCCACAAACACAACATGCGCTCCGCAAGCAGGATGAGGCACAGGTCGACTGCTACCTTCTCCTTCCGAGCTACACCACAAACACAACGTGCACTCTGCAAGGAGGACGAGGCGTAGGTTGACTGCTACCTTCTCCTTCCGAGCTACGCCACAAATACAACATGCAACCCGCAAGGAGGACGAGGCGCAGGTTGACTGTTACCTTCTCCTTCAGAGGGATGATGAGGTACAAGTCGATTCCAATCTGCGCTTCATCCCTACCTGCAAAAGTGCATCACAAACACTAGCATATATTTCGAACGAAAGACAGTTTTCGTTCGAAGGCAAATGCAAACATATTCAACGGCAAACTCGAGTTCGGATAGCGTCCTACGGATCTAGAAGTGCTCAGGCACCAAGCCTGTTAAAGTTTACCGGTTACAAAAACCACTCAGCATTCCGAGGCAAATTTAAGGCATCAAGCATAGAAGTTTTTTTACTCCTCCTGCGGAGGACTAGAAGGCACGACAAACTCGTCCAGGTCGATTCCATCTGCGATCCGAGTGGCAGCAGCAATGAAGGTCTCCATGAAAGATCGGAAGTCATGCTTCTTGGTATTGGCCACCTTGAGAGTCGCAAGCTTGTCCTCTCGCGTCTCCTTGCAGTGAACACGGACCAGAGACAGGGCAACATCAGCACCACACCTGGTAGAGGACTTCTTCCATTCTTGCACTCGACTTGGAACTTCATTCAGTCGAGTCATCAGAGACTCGAGGTCATTCTGAAGTGTTTCTCCTGGCCAGAGTGTTGTGTCGATGCGCAACATTGCAACCTTCAGTCTCGCAAGGTAGTCGACCACAGCAGCAATGCGAGACTCGAGACAGAGCACGTTCATGGCAGCTTCATCCTTCACAGGAGAGTTGATGGGATCCAAGCCAGTCTCCACTCGACTAGTCTCCTCTTCAAAGTTTTGGCAAGATTCCGTGAATACAACCCAAAGATAAGTTAGCAGTCCTATAGTAAGTCAGTGGTTAAGAGCCAGTCGGATACAAGGGGTTACCTTCGAGGATGTGGAACAACTTCTTGGCGAGGCCCCCCAGATAAGCCTCTAAGTCATTCTTCTTTCCCGCCAGTTCACTAGCCTTGTCACTCAAGACCAACTTGTCATTCTTCAGTCGACTGGCATACTTGTTGGCCGTGTCGAGAGCAGCTTTCAGATTGGTATTCTCCTCTTCAAGTTTCTTGATTGAAGCTAGCTTTTCTTCTGCGAGTTTCGTCTTGTCCGAAGCTGCTTTCTGCGCCTCGGCGAGGTCAAGGTCCTTCTTCTTCAGAGCATCCTTCAGTTTATCTGCAAAATGACAGTGAGATCAGACTCAGGAATGGAAAAAAAATAAGGGCAGTCGTCAAGGTCCTCACCAAACATACCTTTTGCCTCCTCCTTCGCCTTCGTAAAGTTCTCATGGACAAGCTTCAGATCAAGTTCGAGCTGGATATGCTTGTTCTCCAACTCAGTGTAACGAGCCACAAGCTCACAAGATTTCTGCGAAAGATCAATCGACAGACGTCAAAAATAGGTCACTTCCGAGTGACTAAGAGGAAAAATTGTAGTATTTCTAAGACTACAGCCGAATCAAAACATTCAACTGTAGTCTCGGGGACTACACCCAGTGGGTGCACTCAGCGTGCCCCCACTAGTTCTATCAGTTCGGGTTGATCAGTCGACCAAAAGAGACAGAAAGGCTAACTACCAGCAGTTAGACACAGTTTCATAAAAAGAGTATTCTTCAGACCATAGTCGACTGCCAGCAGTCGACCACGGTCTCGGGGACTACACCCAGTGGGTGCACTTTGCGTGCCCCCACTAGTTCTATCATTCCATTCGACTAGATCAAATGGAGAAGCTAAAGAGAAAAAAAATTCAAGGTACAAATACTATAGTCGACTGCCAGCAGTCCACCATAGTCTCGGGGACTACACCCAGTGGGTGCACTCAGCGTGCTCCCACCAATCCAGATATTCAATCGACACACCCAGTGGGCGTATAGATTCTAAGATCTTCAGAAAGAAAAGTTTTCAGGCACCATATCCTAACAGAACAGGCAGTGATCAACTAACCTGGACATTGCTCTGCAGAGCTAAGCTTGCATCATAAGCTGCTTGGCTGGCGTCTCGGATCGCCTTCACTTGCTCCATCATGACCCCCGCCTGGCGTATGGCTTCCTTGGCAGCACCTGCTTGGTCCTCTGGGACGTGGTGCATGGAGAAGAGGGAAGGTGGATCAGCACTCGATGACGGAGGACGAGCACTCGTCAGCGGCGCCGCAAAGGACACGGTAGCCCGAGTGACGTTGCCTCCCTCCGGAACCAGTGTCTCAGGTGCCGATGCAACCTGAGTAGTCTTGCCAGTAGATGCTTTCCTGTTCCTCCTTTGCCTCAGTGGCTCCTCATCGTCATCGTCAGGAAGGTCAATGATAATGCTAGGTGGAGCTACAGAAAAGATTCAAAGTTAAAAATGAAGATCCGATCGACCGAAAGTGAAACTTCACAGATCATACCAGGGTTGGAAGTGGCAGGATCCTCCATTTCTTGATCTTCATGTCTGGCTGAGGTCTCAGAAGTAGCAGCACTGCGATTTCAGAAATCAGTAAATCAGTCGGTCAGCGATCAAGTCGACCAAGAATATATCCATGTTAAAAGAGAAAAACACAAGTTATGCCATTACCCAGAAATAGTGGGAATCTCCATCCTCATCTTTGGCAGGACCTTCGTCGGTTTTGATGGTGCCGCTCGGGGTTGCTTCGACGCTTTCTTAGTCGGCGCCGGAGAAGTCGTCCGAGGACGTTTGGCCGACTGCCCAACAGGCACGACCCCCTTGCCACGCTCGACTGTAGGGTCATGGGCGAGCTTGGACCGTCTTTCAGTACGAGGAGGCTCGACTTCTTCCTCCTCTTCTTCCTCCTCCTCCTCACCAGAGCCAGGATCTTCTTCGTCCTCCTCGCCATCTGATTCCCACTCCTCCTGACTTTCACCTCCGCTCCCTTCCTCCTTGGTCTATTCTTGCACCCCATTGGGCATCGAATACATCTCGGTGGTGACCTGGAAGAAGACAAATAAGACAAAAGTCAGTCGACTGAATGGTAGCAAAATAGAAAACAGGAAACAGAGTCATGGTCAGAGATATGTGGTCAGACCTTGTCTGGATCGTATGACTGGTCGAGTGGCGGGATCCTCCTGGCTCCATGATGATTATCTTTATTCCCTATGATGGCAGTCATCCACCTCTCCAGAGTGGCATCGTCAACCTCCTCCGGGTGGACCCGAGTGGTGTCTTCAGTACCATAGTACAACCACATCGGATGGCCCTGATATTGAAGTGGCTGAATGCACCGTCGAAGGAAAACCTCCAGAAGATCCATACCAGTCACTCCGTCACGAATGAGCTGGACTACACGCTCCACCAACATCCTAACCTGAGCCTTCTCCTCTGGAAGCACCTTCAGAGAGGACGACTTGTTCATTCGGTCCATGGAGAACGGGGGGAGGCCAGTCGACTGACCTAGCGTCGGCTGGTCTTGGCAGTAGAACCAGGTCGACTGCCACCCTCGGACTGACTCGGGAAGGGTCATGACTGGAAAGGCACTCTTACTCCTCATCTGAACCCCAAGACCCCCACACATCTGGATTACTTGGGTCTTCTCGTCACCCGGGCTAGCCTTTTTCAGCGTCTGAGAGCGATAGGTGAAAATGTGTTTGAAAAGGCCCCAGTGCGGCCGACAACCCAAGAAGTTTTCACACAAAGACATGAAAGCGGCGAGATAGGCAATGGAGTTGGGTGTGAAGTGATGGAGTTGTGCCCCGAAGAAGTTCAGAAACCCCCGAAAGAAAAGATTCGGCGGTAGAGAAAACCCGCGATCAATATGGGTGGCTAAGAGGACACACTCACCCTCCTGAGGCTACGGCTGCCACTCCGTCCCCAGAAGCCTTGCTGACCCATGGGGGATCAGTCCTTCATTGGCCAGGTCGTCGAGGTCCTTCTGGGTGATGGTCGAGCGGATCCAGTCTCCCTGGATCCAGCCTTGCGGCAGGCCGGACCGTGACGAGGATCCGCCCCGACTGGTCGCTCTCCCCTTCGCCTTCGCCGTCACCTTCTTCACCCGCTCCAAAGCTGCCGTCTTCTTCACCATCGTCACCGGCGAGGCACACAAGTAGCAATAGGGTGGGGATGGAAGCGAGTGCGGCGGACAAGCTTGAGGAAGAGGAAGAGGGGAATGAGGGCGCACTGTTCAAAAAAACTCGTCCGGCGCCTTATATGAAGTCTCTTCCGAGTGGCTGACTAGTAGGCCCAGATGATCCTGTCAAATCCCGCAACAGGCGCGCGCGTGATACATGGCGAAAAAGGTGGCGCAAAGATCGAGGTGTCCCTGCCTTATCCCGTCCGAGTACCACGGCCTCCCCCACTTTGCGCGCTTCCCGAAATTCGAATACCGCTAAATCCGCAAATGACAGAACAACTTGTCAGACCGCAGATTTCCTCCGATTTGTCGCTCGGAAATCTCCAAGTTCATAAAGTTCACTCGACAGATGCAAATAATGGATCAAGGCGACTGAAAAAGAAGTTGGTTCCATCACTAGAAGCCATTGATCTAGAACAAGACACACTCATAGCATAAAAAACAGGTCGGAGGAATCCTCAACTCTTTCCTCACTCAAACCTCGATCCATTCGAGGGCTAATGATGAAGCCATGTACCTAGGGTAGGGTCATAGACTTGTCATAAGATACCCTCCCCAAGGACATCTCTAGAAGAAACTGCCTTCTAGTCGACCTGGAAGGATTCCACTCGACGGACTCGAAGACACTCGACCATGAAGCCTCACTCGACCACCAGGAGTTCAAGAGTCACTATGTACCCAAACGGTCTGTAAATAAGTAGTCTTTATGGCCATGATGACACTCATGTAAGGCGTTACCAGTAACGCCAGGCCTTAATGTACTTAAAACCCCGCATAACTGAGGGCCGAAAGGGTCTGGCAGACACTATATAAGCCACCCCCTCCTCAGTGTAAAGGGTCCGCACCCCTGTAACTCATATGTAGATAATCCAGTCGACCGCCTCCAGGCTCCGAGACGTAGGGCTATTACTTCCTCCGAGAAGGGCCTGAACTCGTAAATCTCTTGCCTATACAACTACTCCATAGCTAGGATCTTACCTCTCCATACATACCCCCTATTCTACCGTCAGGCTTACAACCACGACAGGCGCCGTTGCCGGGGAGTGAAGCGCCTTTGGTAGGTGGAATTTGGTAAAAGGAAAAATTTATTTAGTGTGCTGAAATTTTCTGTCACTTGTTACTATGGAAAGTAATTGTTTGAGGGGCTTGTTCGGGGTATCTTCACCCCGTCCAGTTGCGCCAAGAGTTACTCCTCAACCTACTGAACCTACTGAACCTATTGAAAATGAAACTCCTTTTGAAATTCCTTCGGGTATGATGGAAAAACTGCTAGCTAACACTTTTGCAGGAGATGGAACAAAGCATCCTGACAAACATCTACACTATGTGGATGATATTTGTGGACTATTTAAGCTTGCAGGTATACTCGATGATCTTGTTAAGAAGAAGGCTTTCCCTTTATCTTTGGAGGGAGACGCGTTGACATGGTATAGGCTATGTGATGATACGAGATCATGGAACTATAAAAGAGTGAAATTGGAATTTCATCAAAAGTATTACCCTATGCATCTTGTTCATCGTGATCGCAATTATATATATAATTTTTGGCCTCGCGAAGGAGAAAGCATCGCTCAAGCTTGGGGGAGGCTTAAATCAATGTTATATTCATGCCCAATCATGAGATCGCAAGAGAAGTGATTATGCAAAAAAATTATGCTCGGCTTTCTGATAACAATCGCACCATGCTCGATAATTGTTGTGCTGGCTCTTTTATGATGAAGCCTATTGAATTTAGATGGAATTTATTGGATAGAATTAAACGCAACTCTGAAGATTGGGACCTCGGCGAAGGTAAGGAGTCAGGTATGACACCTAAGTTTGATTGTGTTAAATCTTTTATGGATACCGATATTTTCCGTAAGTTTAGCACTAAATATGGACTTGAGTCTGAGATAGTAGCTTCTTTCTGTGAATCTTTTGCTACTTATGTTGATCTCCCCAAGGAGAAGCGGTTTAAATATCATCCTCCCATAGAAGTAAAAGTAGCTGCACCTATTAAAGTTGAAGAAAAGATTGCCACTTATAATGATCCTATTGTTCCTACTTCTTATGCTGAGAAACCACCTTTCCCTGTTAGAATGAAGGATCATGCTAAAGCTTCAACTGTTGTTCGTAAAAGCAATACTAGGACTTATACACCTCCTGAGCAAGTCAAAGTAGAACCTAATATTGCGATTGTTAAAGATCTCTTGTCTGATAATATTGATGGGCATGTTATTCAATTCTCTGGTGAAACTGCTAGAATTGCTAAACCCTGTGATAGAGATAAACATAGACCTGTGGTAGGCATGCCCATTATTTCTGTTAAAATAGGAGACCATTGTTATCATGGCTTATGTGATATGGGTGCTAATGCTAGTGTTATACCCATTGGCTTATACAAAGAAATTATGCATGAGATTGCACCTGCTGAGTTAGAGGAAATTGATGTTACAATTAAACTTTCCAATAGAGATACTATATCTCCAATGGCAATTGTTAGAGATGTTGAAGTCTTGTGTGGGAAAACCAAATATCCCGCTGATTTTCTTGTTCTTGGTTCTCCACAAGATAGATTTTGTCCCATTATATTTGGTAGACCCTTCTTCAATACTGTTAACGCTAAGATAGACTGCGAAAAGAATGTTGTTACTATTGGCTTGGACGATATGGTTCATGAGTTTAATTTCTCTAAATTTAGTAAACAACATCGTGAGGAAGAATTGCCTAGTAAGGATGAAATTATTGGTCTTGCTTCTATTGCTGTACCTCCTAGTGATCCTTTAGAACACTATTTGCTAGACCATGAAAATGATATGTTCATGAATGAAAGAAGGGAAATAGATGAAGTATTCTTTAAACAGGAACGTATTCTGCAACACAATTTGCCTGTTGAAATCCTAGGGGATCCTCCTCCACCCAAGGTGATCCCGTGTTTGAGCTTAAACCGTTGCTTGATAATCTTAAATATGCTTATCTTGATGAAAAGAAAATATATCATGTTATTATTAGCGCTAATCTTTCAGAGCATGAAGAGGAAAGATTATTGAAAACTCGAAAGAAGCACCGTGCCGCTATTGGATATACTCTGGATGATCTTAAGGGCATCAGTCCCACTCTATGTCAACATAAAATAAATTTGGAAACTGATGCCAAACCAGTTTGTGATCCTCAACGACGTTTGAATCCTAAAATGAAAGAAGTGGTAAGAAAGGAAATACTCAAGCTTCTGGAGGCAGGTATAATTTATCCCGTTGCCGATAGTCAGTGGGTAAGTCCTGTCCATTTTGTCCCTAAGAAGGGAGGTATTACTGTTGTCCCTAATGATAAAGATGAATTGATTCCGCAAAGAATTATCACATGTTATAGATGGTAATTGATTTCCGCAAATTAACTAAGGCTACTAAGAAAGATCATTACCCCTTACCTTTTATTGATCAAATGCTAGAAAGATTATGCAAACATACACATTATTGCTTTCTAGATGGTTATTCTGGTTTTTCTCAAATACCCGTGTCGGCTAAAGATCAATCAAAGACTACTTTTACATGCCCTTTTGGTACTTTTGCTTATAGACGTATGCCTTTTGGTTTATGTAATGCACCTGCTACCTTTCAAAGATGCATGATGGCTATATTCTTTGACTTTTGCGAGAAAATTTGTGAGGTTTTCATGGATGACTTTTCCGTCTATGGTTCCTCTTTTGATGATTGCTTGAGCAATCTTGCTTGAGTTTTGCAGAGATGTGAAGAAACTAATCTTGTCTTGAATTGGGAAAAGTGCCACTTTATGGTTAATGAAGGTATTGTTTTGGGGCACAAAGTTTCTGAAAGAGGTATTGAAGTTGATAAAGCCAAGGTTGATGCTATTGAAAAGATGCCATGTCCCAAGGACATCAAAGGTATAAGAAGTTTCCTTGGTCACGCCAGATTTTATAGGAGGTTCATTAAGGACTTCTCAAAAATCTCTCGGCCTCTGACTAATTTATTACAAAAAGATGTACCATTTGTCTTTAATGATGATTGTGTAGAAGCATTTGAAATACTTAAGAAAGCATTAGTCTCTGCACCTGTTGTTCAGCCACCTGACTGGAATTTACCCTTTGAAATTATGTGTGATGCTAGTGATTATGCTGTAGGTGTTGTTCTAGGGCAAAGAGTTGATAAGAAATTAAATGGTATCCATTATGCTAGTAAGACTCTAGACAATGCTCAAAGAAATTATGCTACTACCGAAAAGGAACTTTTAGCAGTTGTATTTTCTTGCGATAAATTCAGACCCTATATTGTTGATTCTAAAGTAACTATTCACACAGATCATGCTGCTATTAAATATCTTATGGAAAAGAAAGACGCAAAACCTAGACTTATTAGATGGGTTCTCCTGCTGCAAGAATTTGATTTACATATTGTTGATAGAAAAGGAGCTGAGAACCCCGTTGCAGACAACTTGTCTAGGTTAGAGAATGTTCTTGGTGACCGACTACCTATTGATGATAGCTTTCCTGATGAACAATTAAATTTCATAAGTACTTCTCGTAGCACTCCATGGTATGCTGACTATGCTAATTATATTGTTGCTAAATTTATACCACCTAGCTTCACATACCAACAAAAGAAAACGTTTTTCTATGACTTGCGACATTACTTCTGGGATGACCCACATCTTTATAAAGAAGGAGTAGATGGTGTTATTAGACGTTGTGTACCTGAGCATGAACAGGAACAGATCCTATGCAAGTGTCACTCTGAAGCTTATGGAGGACACCACGCTGGAGATAGAACTGCACATAAGGTATTGCAATCCGGTTTTTATTGGCCTACTCTCTTCAAGGATGCCCGTAAGTTGTTTTGTCTTGCGATGAATGTCAAAGAATTGGTAATATTAGTAGACGTCAAGAAATACGTATGAATTATTCACTTGTTATTGAACCATTTGATGTTTGGGGCTTTGATTATATGGGACCTTTTCCTGCCTCTAATGGATACACTCATATTTTAGTTGCTGTTGATTATGTTACTAAGTGGGTAGAAGCTATTCCAACTAGTAGTGCTGATCATAACACCTCTATTAAAATGCTTAAGGAAGTTATTTTTCCGAGGTTTGGAGTCCCTAGATATTTAATGACTGATGGTGGTTCACATTTTATTCATGGTGCTTTCCGTAAGATGCTTGCTAAATACGACGTTAATCATAGAATTGCATCTCCATATCATCCGCAGTCTAGTGGTCAGGTAGAATTGAGCAATAGAGAGCTCAAATTAATTTTGTACAAGACTGTCAATAGGTCTAGGAAGAATTGGTCCAAAAAACTTGATGATGCATTATGGGCCTATAGAACTGCATACAAAAATCCTATGGGTATGTCTCCGTATAAAATGGTCTATGGAAAAGCTTGTCACTTACCTCTCGAACTAGAACATAAGGCATACTGGGCTATTAAAGAAATCAACTATGATTTCAATCTTGCTGTTGAGAAGAGGTTATTTGATATTATCTCACTCGATGAATGGAGAACCCAAGCTTATGAAAATGCCAAGTTGTTTAAAGAAAAAGTTAAAAGATGGCATGACAAAAGAATACAAAAGATGAGTTTAATGTAGGTGATTATGTATTGCTATACAACTCTCGTTTAAGATTTTTTGCAGGAAAACTTCTCTCCAAATGGGAAGGTCCTTACGTTATCGAGGAGGTGTATCGTTCCGGTGCTATAAAAATCAACAACTTCGCAGGCACAAATCCGAAGGTGGTAAACGGTCAAAGGATCAAACACTATATCTCAGGTAATCCTATAAATGTTGAAACTAATATTATTGAAACTGTAACCCCGGAGGAGTACATAAGGGACACCTTCCAGAATGTTTCAGACTCCGAAAAGGAATAGGTATGTGGTACGGTAAGTAAACCGACTCCAAAACAATTTTTAAGGCAATATTTCTCTGTTTTGGAACATTTAGAAAAATAGAAAAATAAGTAGCAGTCCGGGGAGGACACGAGGCCTCCACGAGGGTGGAGGGCGCGCCCTACCCCCCTGGGCACGCCCCCCTACCTCGTGAGCACCTCGTGTGCCCTCCGCACTCCGTTTCCTTGCACGATAAGTATTTTGGTTGGTAAAAATTCATTATATATACTCCCGGGGCTTTGACTCTCGTATCACGCAAATCTCCCCTGTTCTTGTTTCGAGCTGTTTTTTTGACAGGTCTAGAGCACCATGACTTCTCCCTCCTCCAACAATGAAGACAAGGATGCTTGGCTATTGAAGATAGAGTTGAAAAGAGAGGAACCAAAAGAAATCAACAAGGATGAGGGGATCAAGAAGGCCATGGAGGTTCAAGCTCCGGTGGTGAAAGAAGAAGACATCCCTCAACCTTTACCTAACCTTTTTACTCCAACAGAGCTTGAAGCCTTCAAGATGATTGAGTTAGCCCGCATACAGAACAAGTATCTCACACAGGAGAATATTTTGTTGAAAGATCATATTGCTGGGCTCAAGGGCATTATCCGCAAATTGGAGGAGCTTTTACGCTCAATGTGTGATTATCCACCGTCATCATCAACACCTCCACCGCCAACAACAAGGAATGAGACATAATCACATGGGTATGGGCACTCCCCTTGGCAACCGCCAAGCTTGGGGCAGGTGCCCTGGTATCGTATCACCATCACAACTCCTATCTTTACCCTTTTTCTTAGTTCGGTCCTATTAGTAGTATCTTGATTTAGTAGAATAAAGTCATGGCATGATCTAGTTTTTGAGTTTTGCTTTATGATCCTTCTTTGAAATCGAGTCCGTGAGCTATATAATAAAGATTAGTGTTGAGTCAAGGGCTTGAGTATTTTGCCATGATCTTGGGTGATTAGAAGAAAAAGAATAAAAAGAATCAAAGAGTTCGTATTAATCTTATTGAAAATAGTGACTTCACATAGAAAGAGTTTGATGATTTAAAGTTGTTGGGAGTTGATAAATATAGCTTTGGTCATCATTGCAATTAATAGGAAGTAATAAGGAAAGAGAGGTTTCACATATGGATATATTATCATTGACATCTTTTATGATTGGGAGCACTCATTAAAATATGACATGCTAAAGAGTTGATGTTGGACAAGGAAGACAACATAATAAGTTATGTTTTATTACATCTGAGATAAAGTATGTTGTCATGGATCCTCTACCATGTTGAGCTTGCCTTTCCCCCTCACGCTAGCCAAATTCTCAGCACTAAGTAGAAAGACTACTTGTGCCTCCAAATACCCTTAAACCAGTTTTGCCATGAGAGTCCACCATATCTACCTATGGATTGAGTAAGATCCTTCAAGTAAGTTGTCATCGGTGCAAGGAATAAAAATTGCTCTTTAAATATGCATGACTTATTAGTGCGGAGAAAATAAACTTTGTACGAACTTGTTGTGGACGCAATAAAAGCGACAGACTGCATAATAAAGGTTCACATACAAGGGGCAATATAAAGTGACGTTCTTTTGCATTAAGATTTTGTGCATCAACCCTAAATGTGCATGACAACCTCTGCTTCCCTCTGCGAAGGGCCTATCTTTTATTATTATCCTCTACTTTATGCAAGAGTCACGGTGATCTTCACCCTTCCTTTTTTTATCCTTTGGCAAGCTTAGCATGTTGGAAAGAACATGATATATATATATATCTAATTGGATGTGGGGGAGCATGAATTATTATTATTGACGTTACCCTTAAGGTAAAAAGTTGTGGGGCAAAACTATAAGCCCCTATCTTTCTCTGTGTCCGATTAAAACTCCGTAACCACAAGTATTGTGTGAGTGTTAGCAATTATGAAGGACTAAGTGATAGTTGAGTATGTGGACTTGCTTTTAAGCTCTGACATAGACTCTTTCCGATGTTATGATAAATTGCAATTGTTTCAATGACTAAGGGTATAATTTGTTGATGCTCAATAAGGTTTCTGATTCATACTTTGGCTTTGTGAAAAGACCATCACTTGAACTTGAGTAACCTTATGACAAAATTTATATATGTTGTTGTTATGAAATAATCATGATGCCTTCATGTCCGTATTCTATTTTTTATCGAGGCCTCTACCTCTAAACATGAGGACATATTTATTGCTATTGGCTTTTTGCTTGAGGACAAGCGAGGTGTAAGCTTGGGGGAGTTGATACGTCCATTTTGCATCATGCTTTTATATCAATATTTATTGCATTATGGGCTGTTATTTCACATTATGTCACAATACTTATGGCTATTCTCTCTTATTTTACAAGGTTTACATGAAGAGGGAGAATGTCAGCAGCTGGAATTCTGGGCTGTAAAAGGAGCAAGTATTGAAGGACTATTCTGCGCAACTCCAAAAGTCCTGAAACTCCACGGAATACCTTAAAATAAATCAAGAAAAATCGTCGCCAAAGATGAAGGCCAGGGGGCCCACACCCTGGGCGCGCCCCCTACCTCATGGGCCCTCTGGTGGCTCTCCGACGTCCATATTCTCCTATATGAAGTCTTTGGATGAGAAAAAAATAGGAGAGAACCTTTCGAGACGAGACTCCGCCGCCACGAGGCGGAACCTTGGCGGAACCAATCTAGGGCTCCGGCAGAGCTGTTCTGCCGGGGACACTTCCCTCCGGGAGGGGGAAATCATCACCATCGTCATCACCAACGCTCCTCTCATCGGGAGAGGGCAATCTCCATCAACATCTTCACCAGCACCATCTCATCTCCAAACCCTAGTTCATCTCTTGTATCCAATTCTTGTCTCCAAGTCCGGGATTGGTGCTAGTAGGTTGCTAGTAGTGTTGATTACTCCTTGTAGTTGATGCTAGTTGGTTTATTTGGTGGAAGATCATATGTTCAGATCCTTTATGCGCATTATTACCCCTTTGATTATGAACATGAATATGCTTTGTGAGTAGTTACGTTTGTTCCTGAGGACAAGGGAGAAGTCTTGCTATTAGTAGTCATGTGAATATGGTATTTGTTCGATATTTTGATAAGATGTATGTTGTCTAACCTCTAGTGGTGTTATGTGAACGTCGACTACATAACACTTCACCATTATTTGGGCCTAGAGGAAGGCATTGGGAAGTAATAAGTAGATGATGGGTTGCTAGAGTGATAGAAGCTTAAACCCTAGTTTATGTGTTGCTTCGTAAGGGGCTGATTTGGATCCATATGATTCATGCTATGGTTAGGTTTACCTTAATACTTTTGTTGTAGTTGCGGATGCTTGCAATAGAGGTTAATCATAAGTGGGATGCTTGTTCAAGTAAGAACAGAACCCAAGCACCGGTCCACCCACATATCAAATTATCAAAGTACCGAACACGAATCATATGAGCATGATGAAAACTAGCTTGACGATATTCCCATGTGTCCTCAGGAGCGCTTTTCCTATTATAAGAGTTCGTTCAGGCTTATCCTTTGCTACAAAAAGGATTGGGCCACCTTGCTGCACTTTATTTACTTTTGTTACTTGTTGCTCGTTATAATTTATCTTATCACAAAACTATCTGTTACCACTTATTTCAGTACTTGCAGAGAATACCTTGCTGAAAACCGCTTATCATTTCCTTTTGCTCCTCGTTGGGTTCGACACTCTTACTTATCGAAAGGACTACGATAGATCCCCTATACTTGTGGGTCATCACAAACTACCCAGTATAGCGAGGGTTTCAACGCAGTGCTGAAGAGATATGTGAACCCAGGGAACTCAATTCTTAGGTTTGCGCAGCAGTACAATGCAATTCAGCAAAAAAAATTGGGTGCAAAGCTACAAGCATTGGCGAACACAACTTTAAAGAACCCAAGGATGCTAATGTGCAACCCGTTGAAGAGACAAATGCTGAAGGTTTATACACGACAACCATTCTACAAGTAAGGTTTTTTACATTCATGGTTATCGGGGTTAAAAAAAGTTGATTCACTTACTGGTTTAAAAAAATGTACTTGCCATGTTGGGTGTACAAGTGCTTGACATGCTTGTTTGGAAAAGGTAGTTGCCATGTTGGGTGTACGTATACTTGCCATGCTGGTTTGAACAGTAGTTACCATTTTTAGTTGGAATGGCGGTTGCATGGTAGATGAACAGTGGGGAGAATGTACAGTTATGGAACTTGCCATGTCAACTTACCATGAATGCATGCCGTAAGTTGCATCCTGTAGCAATAATAGATGGCATGTTTTCATGACTTAGTAATTACTTGCCATGTTGTGCTGAATGAAACTTGTCATGATGTCTTCAGTGAACTTGTCGTCTTCTGCATGACATAAGTGACCATGTTTTGTGATAACAAAAAAAACTTGCCATGCTTGTAGCATTAGAAAATGACATGTGTGCTTGATGTAGAGTGGCATGCTTCTTGTAGCAGTAAGACATGCCATGTTGTAGGCAGTGAAGTTGCCATGTTTGTATGACTTAAGTTGCCATGTGTGATTCAGCGAACTTGCCAGGAGTGCACTGTACAGCCGCACATGGGTTTCGATGATTTGGTCTAGCTAACTTGTAATGCAAAATAAAAAAACTACAGGTTCCAATGGGAGCTAAGGCTGTCAAGATGTTACACCGTGTTTCAAGTCGGTGACTTCACATACAAGGTGTGCACCATGCGAGACATGTCAGACTCAGAAGCCGAAGACCCGGACAAGGGAAGAAACTACATCGTGATGGCGTACATAGCAGAAGGGGTGTATTATTGTCAATGCTGCAAGTTTGAAAGAGATGATGTGATCTGCTGCCATATTCTAAGGGTAATGGACATGAATGGTGTGAAACAGGTGCCACCAAAGTACATACTTGAGCGTTGGTCTTGGAACACAGATGAAGCACTCTGCCAGCATGGTTCACTACAAGTACTCGTGAAGCATGAAGATGGGCCCGACACAACTATGGGAATAGTTAGGCGTGTGGTGATGACAAGAAGATTTACCAACATAGCAGATGAGGTTTGCAAAAATAATGTGATGAGTAGAGAAGTTGAGAGGCACACAGACGCGCTAGAAAGGGAACTAGACTCACTCAAGAAGAGAATGGAGGAGGAGGCACTACATCGATTCCCAAAAAAGAACAAGACAGCTCCTACTACGTCAACAGGGCCATCGACGGAAAACTCGGGGTGGGTTCCGGCACATCCAACACGCACACGCACGTGAGGAACCCCCCAAGGATAGTCACTAAAGTACGACCAAAACAGAAAAGATACAAGTCAACACTCGAGATCCAAGCAAAGCACAAGAAGCCTACAAACAAGACAGCGGCAAAAGCTTGGGCTACATAGAAGAGTGAGACATCTAGCAGGGTGTGTGTGTGAAAAATTTGGAATGATTGGGCATATGATAAACTGTAGGTGCGTCCGCGGCAATTTGGTGACGTTTAGCGTTACAAATTAAATACAACATTTTCATATGGACAGACATGAAACTTGCCATGTTGCTACAAAAGTGTAGTTAGTCAACTATGGGAAAGAGCACCAGAAGCTTGGGCTACATGAAAATTGAGACAACTAACATGCTGTGCGTGTGGAAAATTTGGAATGATTGTGCGTATGGTAAACTATATGTGTGTCCGCGTAAATTTGGCGACATTTAGCATTTCAAATTAAAAACAACATTGTAATGTGAGCATACATGAAAGTTTTCATGTTGCTTAAAAAATGTAGTTAGTCCACGTTGGAAAAGAGGAGTAATTTTGAGGAAAAGTTGCCATTCAATTGCAACAATGATCGACGTAAAAAATGATGAGCTAATTGCAAAAGTGTTGCAGCCAAACAACTAATGTTTACTTGACATTTTGAAGAAACGAGACTGCCATGAAAACAGGCCTTTATGGAACAGAAAACTACAAAAATTGACACCCTTATGAGAAACTATATGATCTGAAAGTAGAGTAACAACAAAAACGAATGTAAGTACAAGCGTAATAGGCCACCCCACTTACGAGTAACGAGGTCTGACATTGAAGTTATGTGTTGAAAAATACAAGCACAAAGGGTTCACAACACAAACGATGGTCTTGTGTGATTACAAGAATGATAGTGATAAAAAAGGAAACAAAGGACAAGAAAATATGGTGGCAGTACCTTACATTCATCCGAACAAAGAATGTAAGTACAGAGCTAAAACAATACTGTTCATTATTTCGTGCGGTCAACGGTATCTCTTGATAGAAGCTTTAACGTCAGACTCCATCCAAGCCAGTGCACGCTCCCGCTTGTTGAACTCGACATTCATGACCCAATTCCATAGATAAACCTTCCTAAGCTCTGCGACTATTTCTTTGTTCAAAGTTGGCACTTTCCTGCGTTCCCACTTAGCAAGATATTTGAGGTTGTACATACCGCAGATGTAGCTGATTTCAGTGAGCAACATGGAAAGAAGGTAATAACAAATAAATTAGAAGTTGCCATGCTAAAAACACATATATGGACAGAAGGTTGTTGTGCCATGGGTGGTAGTGAAAAAGGATGTTGTGTGAGGACTAAATAACAATTCGTTCATGGGTTGCCATGTTGAGCTAGTTGAAAATGACATGGTTGTGAGAAATGTCAGTAGCAAAGTAGCAAATGTTGGAGAAACAGTCAAAAATGAATTTGATATGTTGAACACATGAAGTTTCCATGTAAGTAGGTAAGAAAATTGGCATTTTATATGTAATATGGTAGTCATAGACAACAAACATGAAAGAAGTGACATCGGAGGGTGGTGTGTGAGCATGTTGTGATGTAAGTGATGATTGCAGAAGTTGCCATGCCGTACAAATGAAGTTATGACCTAGTTATTGTAGTTGACACTAAAAGAAAGTGCGATAAAATGTATTAGAAAGTTTGCCATGCTTGGGAATGAAGTTGACATGCAATAGGTAGTGAAATTGCCATGGTCTTTTAACTAAAATTGCCATCAGAAAAATAGTGACTTACAAGTTGGATTGACATGCATTGAGAAAAGTTGTCGTGCTCGACACAATAAAGGTGCCATCGAGAAGAACAAATGGAGGAAATTCCATGTAAAACTATCTGAAGTAGCCGTGCACATGAAAATGAAAAACGGGCAGAATCTTACGTGTTTCCCTGCTTTGTAGACTTGACATATGATAATCCCCAAGTGCAGGGAATCATCGTAGCAATTCCCAAAGGTGGAAGTGATAAGTATGGAGTGTCGATCCCACATGGAGCTAAAGGTAAGATCAATATTCTCTCAAGCCCTATCTGCCACCGATACGACTCTACGTGCACCGAACATTTGCTTCCAACTAGAAACAAGAAATAAAACTGTGTTGTGGGTATAAAGAAGATAACTTTGTATGATATCGGAGAGCTAAAATATAAAAGTAGGTGTTGTTATCATAAAGTTAGAATATATTACTAAATAGTATAAATAGAGAGTGTGGAATAATGGTGGATGGTGTGCGGAATTGTCCTAAGCAATTGTTAACAAAATCGATAGTCGTCATTGCAATTTCATATGAGGGAGAGGCATAAACTAACATACTTTTCCTACATGGATCATATGCTCTTATGATTGGAACTCTAGCAAGCATCCGCAAATACTAAAGATTCACTAAGGTAAAACCCAGCCATAGCATTAAAGCATCAAGTCCCCTTTTATCCCATACGCAACAACCCCCTTACTCGGGTTTAAGCTTCTGTCACTCTAGCAATCCACTATAAGTGAATCATGCACGTATTGCAACACCCTACAGCCGGAATCCCTCACGCTTTTGTATGTGTGAAGTCTTCCTTGTCCAACATCAACTCTTTTAGCATGTCATACTTAATGAGTGCTTCACAATCATAAAAGATGTCCAAGATAATATATTTGTATGTGAACCTCTCTTTCCTTATTACTTCCTATTAATTGCAACGATGACCAAAACTACGTTTGCCAACTCTCAACAACTTTTATGCCTCATACTTTCTATGTGTGAAGTCATCACTAACCATGTTATAAGCATATGAAACATATATAAATTCAGATTTATGACATTCAATTAATTCCCCCCATTTACTCATAGGATATACATGAAGCACATGAGTAAATGACAAACTACTCCAAAAGATATGAGTGAAGGATACTGAGTAGACAAATAATTAACTAACTATGGGAGGGTTCCTTTTCTATTCAAAATTTCAGATCCAATGATTTTATTCAAACAGCAAGTAAAACAAAATAAAATGACATTGCAAGGATAGCACAACTCATGTGAAGAAGCAAAAACTTAGGCTCAACCGATACTAACCGATAGTTGTTGAAGAAGAAAGGTGGGATGCCTAACGGGGCATCCCCAAGCTTAGATGCTTGAGGCTTCTTGGAATATTATCTTAGGGTGCCTTGGGAATCCCCAAGCTTGAACTTTTATATCTCCTTAATTCCTCTCATATCATGGTTTCTCAAAAGCTTCATCCACACCAAACTCAACAAGAACTCGTGAGATAGGTTAGTATAAACCAATGCAAAACCTTATCATTTTCTACTGTAACAAAACACTAAAATTATTATTCAAAATTTCATACTAAATGTCTCTGCATATTTAATACTCCTATCCTCAAATAGAATCATTAAACAAGCAAACATATGCAAACAATGCAACTATAACAGCAATCTGCCAAAACAGTATAGTCTGTGAAGAATGCAAGATTCATCATACTTCCCTAACTCCCAAAATTATGAGAAAAATACTACGCTGTAGAATATTTATCAGAGCTCAACATGCAAAACGTTTCATCATTATACCGTTCTCTGAATTTTCTAGGGAATGTTTACAACAGCGGTAAACTTTCTGTTTCCAAACAGCAACATGTATACTAGCAAAATAAGCATGGTAAAGGCTATCCTTGACATTTTTATTGAAACTAAAGATGCAAAACACTATTCTAAATAACAGCAAGCAAATACTAAAAAAATAAAATGACGCTCCAAGCAAAACACATATCATGTGACAAATAAAAATATAGCTCCGAGTAAGGTATACCGATAGTTTTGAAGACGAAAGAGGGGATGCCTTCCGGGGCATCCCCAAGCTTAGGCGCTTGATTCTTCCTTGAATATTACCTTGGGGTGCCTTGGGCATCCCCAAGCTTAGGGTCTTCGCACTCCTTATTCTCCTCATATCGATATCTCACCCAAAACTTGAAAATTTCAATCACACAAAACTTAATGAAACTTCGTGAGATAGGTTAATATGATAAAGAGTAAACCATGCACATTGGTACTGTAAAAGACAAGGTTCATAATTGTTTTCACATAATTCCTACTGTACCATAACATTTCTACAATTTATATCGAGAAATATAAGCCATAGAAACTAGAAAACAAGCAAACTATGCAATGAAAACAGAATCTGTCAGAAACAGAACAGTCTGTAATAATCTGAACAATAACCATACTTATGCTACTCCAAAAATTATGAAATAAATTGGTGGACGTGAGTAATTTGTCTATTAATCTTATTCAAAAAGAATCAGCTCAAAATCACTCTTATGTAAAAAATGACAGCTAATCTCGTGAGTGCAAAGTTTCTGTTTTTACAGCAAGATCACATTAACTTTAACCCAAGTGTTCCCAAAGGTCTTACTTGGCACTTTATTGAAACTAAAAGCATAAAACATGATTACCACAGTAGCTTAATCATGTGTACACACAAAAACAGTAATAATAAATATTGGGTTGTCTCCCAACAAGCGCTTTTCTTTAATGCCTTTTAGCTAGGCATGATGATTTCAATGATGCTCACATAAAAGATAAGAGTTGAAACATAAAACGAGCATCATGAAGAATATGACTAGCACATTTAAATCCAACTCACTTCCTATGCCTAGGGATTTTTTGAGCACACAATTTATAGGAACAAAAGTCAACTAGCATAGGGAGGCAAAACAAGTATAACTTCAAAACTTTAAGCACAAAGAGAGGAAACTTGATATTATTGCAACTCCTACAAGCACATATTCCTCCCTCATAATAATTTTCAGTAGCATCATAGATAGCAACTTGTTATCATACTCAATTGGAACTTCTTCCGAAATAGTGGAATACTAACTAAAGTTGACACTCTTCCAAATCCACTTCCATAAATATCGTACGAAGATTCAACACCCTCCAAGATAGTGGGACCACTAATTCCTAAAGTTGACACTCTTCCAAACCCACTTTAAATTATAGTATTATTCATACTCCAAAAGATATAAGTGAAGTTCCTGGAGCATTCTACAATCAATATAGACTAACCAATATCCAAGCTCAAAATATATAAGTGAAGCGCACCAAGCATTCTATAAAGCCATACTTCAAACGATTTAAGTGAAGCACAAAGAGGAATTCTATAGGATCATACTTAAAAGATATAAGTGAAGCACATGAAGTATTCTATAAATCAATGAAGAGCTATCTCATACTAGCATGATTCTTAAAGAAAAACAAAAACACAAAGGGCACAAACAATGTGAACAAAACAAAAACCGAGGTATACCGATGTTTGTCGAAGAAGAAAGATGGGATGCCAACCGGGGCATCCCCAAGCTTAGATGCTTGAGTATCCTTTGAAATATTTACTTGGGTTGCCTTGGGCATCCCCAATCCTGAACTCTTGTCTCTCTTTATTCTTCTCACATTGGTAACTCCTCGTTCTTCAAACACTTCATTCACAAAAACTTAAACAAAAACTTTGTGAGATCCGTTAGTGTAATAAAGCAAACTACCACTTTAAGGTACTGTAATTAACTCATTCTTTGTTCATATTGGTGTTAAATCTACTGTATTCCAACTTCTCTATGGTTCATACCCCTACATACTAGCCATAGGTGCATCAAAATAAGCAAACAACACACGAAAAACAGAATCTGTTAAGAACAGGACAGTCTGTAGTAATATGGAAGTTTAGTAAACTTCTGTAACTCCAAAAATTATGAAATAAATTTGACAATTTGAAAAATTTGTACAGAAGTAATGTGCAAAAAGTTTCAGACCCATTTGACTTTACAGTAAAAAATTTAAATTCATGCACTACAGCCAAAGTTTCTGTTTTTGTTCTGCACAAAGTATGCAAGCTATTTTATCATCCTACAACCAAAGCTTGGCACATTATTTTTATAATACAATGAATATATACAAGGGGATAATTATTTACAGAGAAACGCCCATGAAAAATTCTACATTGTTTCCATGAGCATGAACACAAGTGCTCAAGGTCGACCCTCACTTCTTCAATGCATAACTTTCCAATCACTTCTCTTTTTGAAAAACTTTTTTAGGCATGAGGGGCAAGTAAATATTTTTTTGCTATTTTCATTCTTTTAATTTTTTTTGTATATTTCACCCACAACTAAATAGAAACAAAAAGGAAAAGCAAAATCTACTTATTGAAGAAAGAAAACAAGCACACACGAGAATATCAACCCCACGCTATTGCTCCCCGGCAACGGCGCCCGAAAAGATCTTGATAATCCCCAAGTGCAGGGAATCATCATAGCAATTCCCAAAGGTGGAAGTGATAAGTATGGAGCGTCGAACCCACAAGGAGCTAAAGGTAAGATCAATATTCTCTCAAGCCCTATCTTCCACCGATACGACTCTATGTGCACCGAACGTTTGCTTCCAACTAGAAACAAGAAATAAAACTGTGTTGTGGGTATAAAGAAGATAACTTTGTATGATATCGGAGAGCTAAAATATAAAAGTAGGTGCTGTTATCATAAAGTTAGAATATATTACTAAATAATATAAATAGTGAGTGTGGAATAATGGTGGATCGGTGTGCGGAATTGTCCTAAGCAATTGTTAACAAAATTGATGGTCGTCATTGCAATTTCATATGAGGGAGAGGCATAAACTAACATACTTTTCCTACATGGATCATATGCTCTTATGATTGGAACTCTAGCAAGCATCCGCAAATACTAAAGATTCATTAAGGTAAAACCCAACCATAGCATTAAAGCATCAAGTCCCCTTTTATCCCATACACAACAACCCCCTTACTCGGGTTTAAAGCTTCTGTCACTCTAGCAACCCACTATAAGTGAATCATGCACGTATTGCAACACCCTACAGCAGGAATCCCTCACGCTTGCGCGACACGGAGGGCATCATAGGACAGCACCAAAATAAAACATACAACTCGTACCAATCTAGATCATCAATCAACTCAAAGACAAAAGATATCTACTCAAAACATCATAGGATGGCAACACATCATTGGATCATAATATGTGGCATAAAGCACCATGTTCAAGTAGGGATTATAGCGGGGTGTGGGAGAGTGGACCGCCTAAAAGAGGTGAGGATGGTGATGATGATGGTGATGTTGATGAAGACGATCACCGCGGTGATGATTCCCCTCCTGATGGCACTCCGGTGCCACCAAGAGAGAGGAGGAGAGGTTCTCCCCCTTGTGCTTCCTCCTCCATGGCTTTCCCCCTCTGGTCCTTGGCCTTCATGCCGATGATGGCCCCTCCGGGATCCTCCTCCATGGCCTCCGGTGATGATGGCCCCCTCCGGCAGGGTGCCAGAGAGGGCCTAGATTGATTTCTCGTGGCTACGGAGGCTTGCGGCGGAGGAACTCCCGATCTAGGTTAATTCCCGAAGGTTTCTCTATTTATAGGAATTTTTGGCGTTGGTTTCATGTCAAGGGGGCCTCCGGGCTGTCCACGAGATAGGGGGCCGCGCCCTAGGGAGGGGGGCGCGCCCCCCACTCTCGTGGGCAGCCCAGGACTCCTCTGGCCCAACTCCGATGCTCCGTGGTCTTCTTTTGGTCCAGAAAAAATCCTCAAAAATTGGCACGTCAATTGGACTCTGTTTGGTATCCCTTTTCTGTAAAACACTAAAACAAGGAGAAAACAAAAACTGGCACTGGGCTCTAGGTTAATAGGTTAGTCCCAAAAATCATATTAAATGACATATAAATGCATATAAAACATCCTAGATGGATAATATAATAGCATGAATACTTCATAAATTATAGATACGTAGGAGACGTATCAACATACTCGATAGGGAAATCTTTGATCTGGACCTTAGAGCCACTGTAGTGATGCATCCATGTTTCCTTCAAGTTGTTGATAAAAAACTCCGCGTGGGAGCGAAGCGAATCGGTGTCCCCCAAACGGATTGAGTCAAGAACATCAAAATGTTGCTTTTCCAAGTTGATGCAAATCATGTAGTAGTGACCAACTTTGTCGTGTGGGTCATTGGGAGCAAGCCCTTGGAACAACGCGGACATTGGGAGCAAGCGGAACTGCCCCAAGTATTTGGCGGATAAGAAGGATGGCAAAGTGAAAGGTATATGTGATATACATGTTATTGATGTGTACCTTACTAATGCTCGTAGTAGCTTCTGGGTAGTTGATATTGGTTTTGTTGCTCATATTTGCAACTCTAAACAGGGAATACAGATTAAACGAAGATTGGCTAAGGACGAGGTGACGATGCGCGTCGGAAATGGTTCCAAGGTCGATGTGATCGCCATCGGCATGCTACCTCTACATCTACCTTCGAGATTAGTTTTAGACCTGAATAATTGTTATTTGGTGCCTGTCGGTGTCCAAACCGGCGGATCTCGGGTAGGGGGTCCCGAACTGTGCGTCTAGGCGGATGGTAACAGGAGACAAGGGACACGATGTTTTACCCATGTTCGGGCCCTCTTGATGGAGGTAAAACCCTACGTCCTGCTTGATTAATATTGATGATCTGTGATACAAGAGTAGATCTACCACGAGATCAAGGAGGCTAAACCCTAGAAGCTAGCCTATGGTATGATTGTTGTTCGTCCTACGGATTAAAGCCATCCGGTTTATATAGACACCGGAGAGGGCTAGGGTTACACAGAGTCGGTTACAATGGTAGGAGATCTACATATCCATATCGCCAAGCTTGCGTTCCACGCCAAGGAAAGTCCCATCCGGACACGGGACGAAGTCTTCAATCTTGTATCTTCTTAGTCTTGGAGTCCGGCCGATGATGATAGTTCGGCTATCCGGACACCCCCTAGTCCAGGACTCCCTCAGTAGCCCCCGAACCAGGCTTCAATGACGATGAGTCCGGCGCGTATATTGTCTTTGTGTTGCAAGGCGGGTTCTCCTTCAAACTTCATGTTCTTATCGAATAGTGTCCGGCTTCCTTATAAATGTTGCGCTCCTTGGCTTCTACGCCCAATAATGGCCTTCTTCCACGTGTCGTATGAATGTGAAAAGCTAGGGTATTTTTACATTTTTCCCCTAGCCGTGCGAACGAGCCGCCTACAAGAGAGGCGAGGATCTAGATCCAACTCACACCATTCTCCTTCCGCAAGTACTCATTGAAGCGCCTCTGACAAAAATCCACTCTATCATGGATAGTCGACGCGGCTCCTCCTCTCTCGCTCTCAGCCCTAAGCCAGGAGATTGGGGAAGATGCTCAGTTCCACACAGCGAGCTAGTGGCGCTCCAAACCGAGGGATATCTTCCCCCAGCCTTCATGGTTCCGGTTCGAGCCAGACTGGCCACCTTCAGGGGTGGAAAGCAGGCGGAAAGCGTCCCCAACCCCTCCAAAGGAGAGCGGGTATGCTTTGTCCCTTATCTAATAAGGGGACTCGGATTTCCCATAGATCCGTTTCTCCGGGGGCTCCTGGAGTTCTACGGACTCCAGCTTCACCACCTTACACCTGCCTCCGTTTTGCACATCGCGGGCTTTGTTGCTCTTTGCGAGCTGTTCTTGGGCATCGAGCCCCATTTTGCACTGTGGAAGAGATTGTTTTGCCTCGTACCCCGTTCTCACAAGGGGTCGATATATCAAGTGGGCGGAGCCGAAATATGGCGCATCGCCGGGACCGGATATCTATCCGGCACCCCGAAGAAGGCGTCCGAAGACTGGCCTTCGGAATGGTTCTACATGGAGGACGCCCCTCTGCCGGATCCAATTCGGATCGGCCTCCCAGAGTTCAGCAATGCTCCCTTGAAGAAACGCCTGAGTTGGCGCCCGCGGAGCCCTCAACGGGAGGATGATGGGAGCGTCCATTATCTGATGGGCCGGATTAGGTTACTGGCCCACTCCGGATTGACCATGATTGGAATCATGGCCACGTGCATTATGCGAGGGGTGCAGCCGCTCCAATATAGGGGCCACCCCATGTGGGATTTCAACGGGGAGAACGACGCCACCCGTCATGGCCGCAAGGGGCCGGGATCGGCCGCGGATCTGGTGAAGATCCTGTCCGACTTGTACAAGGGGGAGAAGGAGGACTTCCTCCAAACGAGCCCATTGAATGGGTTCTCCATGAATAACCCTCGGAGCTGGGTAAGCGAACGTTTATTAATCCGACCCGTGCTTTCGAAGTTAAATGCCTTACTTTATGATTTCGACGCAGGAACTGCGTCGGGTTGTGGAGGGCATACACAGTCCCGCTCCACAACCCGAGGATCCGGGAAGATCCCTTGATCCGGCCTCCGAAGAGGATCCGGACATAAAGGTGGAGCTAATTGACGGGGTGTTCCACCAACTCAGCATGGACAATGCTTTAGTCGCCATTATGGCTGACTACCCCGGTTTATGTCCGGCTTCTCAAGTAATTATGACCGGAGTTCTGACACCATTACTTCGTCCTTGCGTATTTTCAGATCACCGTATACCAACGGTGTCTTGCAGGAGGTGCCTTCAAGGAGAAAAGCCGAACCCGCGGCGGCTGACCAGCAAGGCTCAGTTCAGCCCAGCAGGCGGAAAAGGAGTGCGACGCGAATCGAAACGTCGCTGCAACGGTACAGCGCACCGCTATTTTTAAGGGAAGGATCCCGAGGAGGTATATTAATGCCCATAACTTTTCCAGGAGAAAGAGCGCTCGCCGGACAATGTCCGGAGAGGTTGCCAATGAAGCCTCCGCCAGCCATGCTCCAACGCGTGGTCTGGAAGGGGAGGCGAACACAAGGCCTGAGCCGGATGCTCCTCCAACGGAGGATGCTGACAGGCTGTCCGCCACCCGTTCTGAGGTGGAGAGCGCCATGAATCACAGGCGTCGCCGGACAGTTCTTCGTGACGCGTGTTTCTCCCCGGAGGCGTTGAATGCCTTTGATGCGGGAGACGCGCACCTCCGTGCCGCTCAAGATGGTTTAACCAGAGCCACGGAGCAGTATGTGAAGGACATACGGGTAAGTAATTTTAATAGTTATATATGCCAGTAGCCCCCGAGACTTAAAATAGTTAAAATAATTGATTTAAGGATCATTTATTATGCAGGATCTTACGGAGAAGAATACCCACCTGTCCCAGGAGCTTCAAGAGTGCAAGGCCCAACTTGAGGCCGCACTGACCGCCGCAGGAGGAGACGCAGAGACCCCCTCCGGTAACACATATTTCAAAAATGTTTTATGGCGTGCGGCGTGCGTATAAATCTGACAATAATATTGCAGATGTTGCCGGACTTGATCCGGACAAGCAACAGCTACTGCGCCAGTTGAAGGCCGGCGAGAGGGTGCTTATGAAGGTGCAGCAGGAGAGGAACAAACTCCAAGATGCCCACACCTAGCTTGGAGAAGAGCTAAAAGGTGTTCGGGCCCAGCTGTCTGGCTCCTTGAAGGAGAATCAGCGGCTTCGTCACGGCATCTATAGTAAGTGCTTGAGCAAACTCTTTTGAAAAGAAGAGTTCAGCAAGGAAGTCGGTTGACAGAAATATGTCTGTAGGTGTGCTCACAGGTCGCCCTATGGAGGAAATGCCCGGTTCAATGGGTGACCAACTTCCCGAGATGGTGCAGCTGCTTGAACGTGTTCGGCAGGCGATGAGTGGTGTCGTTCAGGCATTATGGCCTTCCGTCTCCCTACCTGAGGGCCTTGGAGGGCTTGCTGAGAAGCTTCAGGGAGTACGGCGACATCTCCGTCTGTGGAAGATATCGGCCTGCCGTCAAGGCGCCAGGGAGGCCTGGGCCATGGTGAAGACGTGGTACCGGAAGGCTGACCCAAACCACATGGCCGAGGTCAGACCTGTGGGGCCTGATGGGAAGGAGATCCCTGTGAGCTTGATGTACGGCCAAGTAGAGCTGGCCGCAAAATATTCCCAACAGGACTGTAAATTAGACAGCCTGTTAGATGGGATTGAAGAGGAGTACAATCAGTCAGTTTGACGATGTAATTTTAAAATGACATGTAAAATGCCTTCTAGCCGGATTGTAGATCGTTTGCCTTTGCGGACCTTTTCGCTTCAACCTCGGGACCCAACAGTCCGGAATGTGTCTGAATACCCTGACGGTTATAAAAGAACCGGGGCATGCATGGAGACAAGGCGTAGGGGTCATAATTGCTTTATCAGACAAGTGCCCAACTAGCTATGTTATATTGCATGGTTAGTAAGAAACATCTTCCAGGGAAAATAGTTCCGTTAAGGGTTCCTTTCCCTGGGAGGCATGCCCTAAAGTGCATGTCCGGACTGCAAAAATAGCAGAAAAAGCATCTGGGGGCAGATAAATAAGTAAGTAATAAATCATCTTTTAGGTCACCGACCGAATATTCCCTTAAGAACGCTAGCCTTCGGCTTCACCCAGTCTGAGGTACACATCTGGCTGACCCGGCATTAACAATCGCAGAGGTGCTCCCTTTACCTCCTAGCCGAACAATCAGGAACATAGGGGTAAGCACAGGAGCCAGGCAACCCAGCTTGGCCAAAACTTAAGTCATATCGATGCATATAATGGTGATCAAAAGGTACATGCGGAAGTGTGACACATGTGGTGGGCATGAAGCCCATATAAATAAGCTTCTATTAAAGAAGCCCCCAGGTATAACGAGTGCGAGTAGCACATCGAGCGAGTGCGAACGAAGCGCAGATTAGCCCTCAAGAGGTTTGTACTGAAAGAGGGAGGAAAAGGGAGGGAAAACAAAGACAGCGAAAAAACATGAAAGGTGGACGGAGGAAGGAGACGAACCCTGAGTCCGGCGCTAGGCGTAAAATCTTCGGAGACGGGCTGCGTTCCATGGGTTTGGCTCGAGTCGGTTGTCAGATGCGTTGCGTAGACGGTATGCACCGCCGGTAAGGACTTGGTCGATGATGAAGGGACCTTCCCATTTGGGCTTAAGTTTGTCCTTTTTCTTGTCCAGCAGGCGTAGAACTAGCTTGCCAACATTGTAAGTTTTGGCCCGTACTTCTCTGCTTTGATATCTTCGAGCCTGCTGTTGATAGAATGCAGAACGGGATTTTGCCACATCGCGCTCCTCCTCTAAAGCGTCCAAACTGTCCTGCCGATCCAGCTCAGCTTCTCTTTCCTCGTACATGCGCACGCGAGGTGAGTCATGAATTATACCGCAGGGCAAAACTGCCTCAGCGCCGTATACCATAAAAAATGGTGTGAATCCGGTTGTGCGGTTTGGCGTGGTCCGCAGCCCCCAGAGTACGGAGTCGAGCTCCTCTACCTAGTGCGTGTTAGATTCCGTGAGGGACCGCACTAATCTGGGTTTAATGCCGCTCATGATGAGACCATTTGCCCGTTCCACTTGACCATTAGTTTGAGGGTGGTAGACTGAAGCGTAGTCAAGCTTGATGCCCATGTTTTTGCACCAGAGTTTAACCTCGTCGGCCGTGAAATTCGTGCCGTTATCAGTGATGATGCTGTGGGGGACGCCAAAACGGTGTACTACCCCGGATATGAAGTCTATCACGGGTTCGGATTCTGCCGTTTTAACCAGCTTGGCCTCTATCCATTTGGTGAATTTGTCCACCATGACCAATAAGTATTTGTGCTTGTGGGTTCCCCCTTTAAGGGGTCCAACCATGTCAAGCCCCCAGACAGCGAACCACCAAGTAATGGGTATAGTTTTGAGGACGGTGGGTGGCATGTGGCTCTGATTAGCAAAGAGCTGGCAACCGACGCATCGTTGGACTAAGTCCTGGGCATCTGCCCGGGTGGTCGGCCAATAAAATCCTGTACGGAAGGCCTTGCCTACAAGGGCCCGGGTGGCGGCGTGGTGCCCGCCGAGTCCGGCGTGAATTTCAGCCAGGAGATTTCGCCCTTCCTCTTCGGAGATACACCTTTTAAGGACTCTGGTTGTGCTTTTCTTATAAAGTTCTCCCTCATAGACCTTGTTGGCTTTAGATCGCCGAACTATGCAGCGGGCCTCATTTTGGTCTTCGGGAAGTTCCTGCCGGATTAGGTACGCTAGGAATGGTTCCGTCCATGGGGCCATTACTGCCAGTATTTCATGGGTTGAATCTGTTATTTCATTGGCTGAGCCACCAAATGTGTCAGAATGTTCTGCGTTAGGTGATGCAGTTGGTTCCGGATTGTTATTTCCGGACTCCTCTTCCCATAATACGGATGGCTTAAAGAGCCGCTGCAGGAAGATGTTTGGAGGGACGGCGTCGTGTTTTGCGCCGATGCGTGCCAACACGTCTGCTGCCTGGTTATTATCCGGGGCTACATGGTGGAATTCGAGTCCTTCGAACCGGGCTGACATTTTTAGGACAGTGTTTCGGTAGGCTGCCATTTTCGGATCCTTGGCGTCAAAGTCTCCATTTACTTGGGATATTGCGAGGTTTGAATCCCCGCGCACCTCTAGGCGTTGAATACCCATGGAGATTGCCATCCGGAGGCCATGTAGAAGGGCCTCGTATTCGGCTGCGTTGTTGGAGTCCATGTACATTATTTGAAGCACGTATTGGACTGTGTCTCCGGTTTGGGACGTCAAGACGACGCCAGCTCCCAAGCCAGCCAACATTTTGGAGCCGTCGAAATGCATGATCCAATTGGAGTATGCGTCGTACTCTTTAGGGAGTTCGGCTTCGGTCCATTCGGCGATGAAGTCAGCCAGAACTTGCGACTTGATAGCTCGCCGTGGTTTGTAGGTTATATCAAATGGTAAGAGCTCAATGGTCCATTTTGCAATCCTGCCCGTCGCATCACGATTGTTTATAATGTCGTTGAGAGGTACTCCGGAGGCCACCGTTATGGAACACTCTTGAAAGTAGTGTCGCAGCTTCCGGAATGCCATGAACACCGCGTACGCTATCTTTTGATAGTGTGGGTACCGGGACTTGCATGGAGTTAAGACAGTGGATACGTAGTACACTAGTTTTTAAAGAGGGAATTTGTGCCCTTCTGTTTCTCGTTCGACGACGAGTACCGCGCTGACAACTTGATGTGTTGCTGCGATATATAACAGCATTGGTTCGCCCAGGTTGGGCGCGGCCATGACCGGGTTTGTTGCCAATACGGCCTTTATTTCTTCGAGTCCGGCCGTGGCAGCATCCGTCCATTCGAAATGTTCGGTGCGTCGGAGGAGGCGATAGAGGGGCAGTGCCTTTTCTCCCAAACGGGAGATGAAGCGGCTTAGAGCTGCCACGCATCTAGTTAGTTTTTGTATTTGCTTGAGGTCTTTTGGGATATCCAATTGTGACAGAGCTTGGATCTTGGCTGGGTTTGCTTCAATTCCTCTACCGGATACAATGAAGCCCAAGAGCTTTTCGGCTGGTACACCAAAAATGCATTTTTCCGGGTTGATCTTAATGTCATATGCTCGGAGGTTGTCGAATGTCAACCTCAAGTTGTCTACTAGAGTTTTGACGTGTTTGGTCTTGACGACCACATCGTCTACGTATGCCTCTACTGTTTTGCCTATCTGGGTAGCCAGACATGTCTGAATCATGCGCTGATATGTTGCGCCGGCGTTTTTGAGTCCGAAGGGCATTGTGTTGAAGCAGAATGGCCCATATGGAGTAATGAATGCCATTGCGGCCTGGTCTTTTTCCGCCATCTTAATTTGATGGTATCCGGAGTATGCGTCGAGGAAGCACAATGAATCGTGCCCTGCGGTAGCATCGATGATTTGGTCGATGCGAGGGAGAGGGAAAGGGTCCTTTGGACAGGCCTTGTTAAGGTCTTTGAAATTGACGCAAAGGCGCCAGGATTTGTCCTTTTTTGGTACCATTACTAGGTTGGCTAGCCAGTCCGGATGTTTTATATCTCTGATGAATCTGGCTTCTAAGAGTTTGGCTAGCTCCTCTCCCATTGCCTGTCTTTTGGGTTCGGAAAATCGCCGAAGAGCTTGCTTGACTGGCTTGAATCCTTTTAGGATATTTAGGTTGTGCTCTGCCAGCCTACGTGGGATTCCTGGCATGTCTGAAGGGTGCCAGGCAAAAATGTCCCAATTTTCCTGAAGGAATTCTCGTAGTGCGGCTTCTACATCAGGATTTCATTGTGCCCCAATGCAGGCCGTCTTTGTGGGGTCCGTTGGATGGACCTGGAATTAGACTATTTCGTCTGCTGGTTTAAAAGAGGTGGACTTGGACCCCTTATCGAGTATCACATCGTCCCTATCCACCGTGGAGTGCAGCGCAGTTAGTTCCTCTGCCGCTAGGGCTTCGGATAATGCCTCTAGGGCCAGTGCGGCTGTCTTATTTTCAGCGCGGAGTGCTGTATCTGGATCACTGGCGAGAGTGATTACTCCACTGGGTCCGGGCATCTTGAGCTTCATGTACCCATAATGGGGTATAGCTTGGAAGATTGTGAATGCCTCTCGCCCTAACAAGGCGTGATATCCGCTGCCGAATGGGGCCACTTGGAATGTGACCTCTTCGGACCTGTAATTGTCCGGCGAGCCGAACACTACATCTAGCGTGATTTTTCCTGTGCAGCGTACTTCTCGACTAGGGATTATTCCCCTGAAGGTTGTGCTGCTTCGCTCAATGCGGCTCAAGTCAATTTCCATTTTTTGAAGGGTTTCTTCGTAGATGAGGTTTAATCCGCTGCCGCCATCCATGAGTACCTTGGTAAGACGAAAGCCGTCCACTATCGGACTGAGGACCAATGTGGCTGGTGCTCTAGCTGTTCGGAATTTAGGTTCATCGCTGGCATTGAAGGTGATAGCCGTGTCGCTCCATGGATTTGCTGTTGCTACTTGGTAGACTTCGGCGAGGCTGCGGATTGTTCGTTTCCGCATGTTATTTGATGCGAAAGTCTCGAAGACTGTTAATACCGTACTGGTGCTGCTGGGCTGGTTGCCCGGGGCTAAAAAGCCTTCGCCACTTTTGGCCACCTGCCGTAGTATCCAACATGCTCGAAGGCTATGTGTTGGAGTGGCGCCCTCCGTACTATGGATTTTGCAGGGTCCATTGAGCCATCCCTCCAGTACGGTTCCGTACCCTTTAGGGGGTTTTTGCTTTTTGGTTTTTAACCCAGGTGCTTGAGTATGACGCACTCTTTTATTTCAGACTGGGGTTGTATTCAGGGCCGGATTGTCCCAAAACCTAGTTTCGGTTTTCCAGGCACTTTCCATCAAGCAGTATTTTTGTACAATGGTCGCTAGGTCGGCGAAGCTTGTAACTTCGCGACGAATGATGGCGTTTATGATTCCCTTGTCTGTGCAATTGTTGCAGAAAATTGAAATCGCGCTTTTTTCACGGCAGTCTTTTATCCTGTTCATAACCAGGAGGAATCTGGCCCAGTAATGATGTACTGTTTCATCGGGCTCTTGCCGTATTTGAGATAGATCACTTATGTTTGGGTGGGCGGGTGGAATTAAGTTCGGAACCCCGCCCGATCTGAGGCTCAAAGGCCAAGAAGCTTCCGGATTTGGAAGCTTGGTTTGTTGGATGCTTTCCAACGAATCTGGTCCGATGCCTGACTTTAGGTTCAGTATTTGATTGGCGTCCGTCCCTCCGCGGGAATCCGGCATGGAGGGATCGGGAATCCGGACATAGTTGGTTTTCAACATCGAAGAAGAGTCGCTGCATTGTTCCTCTACCACAACAACATGGTGGGTAGCCTGGGGAGAGTTAATTTCTCTCAGATCGGTTTTAAGCCCAATCTGATCATAGTCGGTAGCGACTCCCAGGGCGGCGATGGGATCCAAGAGCTCGTTTACGGAGGAGAGCTCCATCGGATCTAGCTGCTCGGCGAATTCCGAGCTGACGTGAAGATCGCTTTTGATGACCTGAGAGGTCATCGTCGGAGCGGTGGCCGAACAGGCGGTCATAAGAAAACCACCTAGCCGGATAGTTTGGCCAGCGGCCGAGGCTCCCTTGACGACGGCGCCGTCTTTAAAGACGAGAAAAGGCATCCTTCCTGATTGTGACGGCACAGAGGAACTCTCAATGAAAGCACCAATGTCGGTGTCAAAACCGGCGGATCTCGGGTAGGGGGTCCCGAACTGTGCGTCTAGGCGGATGGTAACAGGAGACAAGGGACACGATGTTTTACCCAGGTTCGGGCCCTCTTGATGGAGGTAAAACCCTACGTCCTGCTTGATTAATATTGATGATGTGTGTTACAAGAGTAGATCTACCACGAGATTAAGGAGGCTAAACCCTAGAAGCTAGCCTATGGTATGATTGTTGTTCGTCCTACGGACTAAAGCCATCCGGTTTATATAGACACCGGAGAGGGCTAGGGTTACACAGAGTCGGTTACAATGGTAGGAGATCTACATATCCGCATCGCCAAGCTTGCCTTCCACGCCAAGGAAAGTCCCATCCAGACACGGGGCGAAGTCTTCAATCTTGTATCTTCATAGTCTTGGAGTTCGGCCGATGATGATAGTTCGGCTATCCGGACACCCCCTAGTCCAGGACTCCCTCAGTGCCACATTGAGCATGAACATTATATCTGAATCTTGTTTGATGCGAGACAGTTATTCATTTAAATCAGATAATAATGGTTGTTCTATTTATATGAGTAATATCTTTTATGGTCATGCACCCTTGTTGAGTGGTCTATTTTTGTTGAATCTCGATCGTGGTGATACACATGTTCATAATATTGAAGCCAAAAGATGCAAAGTTGATAATGATAGTGCAACTTATTTGCGGCACTGTCGTTTAGGTCATATTTGTGTAAAGCGCATGAAGAAACTCCATGCTGATGGGCTTTTGGAATCACTTGATTATGAATCACCTGGTGCTTGGGAACCATGCCTCATGGGCAAGATGACTAAAGCTCCGTTCTCCGGAACAATGGAACGAGCTACTGACTTATTGGAAATAATACATACCGATGTATGCGGTCCAATAAGTATTGAGGCTCGTGGCGGGTATCATTATTTTCTGACCTTCACAGATGATTTGAGCAGATATGGGTATATCTACTTAATGAAACATAAGTTTGAAACATTTGAAAAGTTCAAAGAATTTCAGAGTGAAGTGGAAAATTATCGTGATCGTGGAGGAGAATATTTGAGTTACGAGTTTGGTCTTTATTTGAAACAATGTGGAATAGTTTCGCAACTCAGGCCACCTGGAACACCATAGCATAATGGTGTGTCTGAACGCCGTAACCGTACTTTATTGGATATGGTGCCATCTATGATGTCTCTTACCGATTTACCGCTATCGTTTTGGGGTTATGCTTTAGAGACGGCTGCATTCACGTTAAATAGGGCAGCATCAAAATCCGTTGAGACGACACCATATGAACTGTGGTTTGGCACGAAACTCAAGTTGTCGTTTCTTAAAGTTTGGGGCTGTGATGCTTATGTGAAAAAGCTTCAACCTAATAAGCTCGAACCCAAATCGGAGAAGTGCATCTTCATAGGATATCCAAAGGAAACTGTTGGGTACACCTTCTATCACAGATCCGAAGGTAAGATATTCGTTGCTAAGAATGGATCCTTTCTAGAGAAGGAGTTTCTCACGAAAGAAGTAAGTGGGAGGAAAGTAGAACTTGATGAGGTAATAGTACCTTCTCCCGAATTGGAAAGTAGTTCATCACAGAAATCAGTTCAAGTGATTCCTACACCAATTAGTGAGGAAGCTAATGATGATGATCATGAAACTTCAGATCAAGTTACTACCGAACCTCGTAGGTCATCCAGAGTAAGGTCCACACCAGAGTGGTACGGTAATCCTGTTCTGGAAGTCATGTTACTAGACTATGAAGAACCTACGAACTATGAGGAAGCAATGATGAGCCCAGATTCCACGAAATGGCTTGAGGCCATGAAATATGAGATGGGATCCATGTATGAGAACAAAGTGTGGACTTTGGTGGACTTGCCCGATGATCGGCAATCCATAGAAAATAAATGGATCTTCAAGAAGAAGACTAACGCTAATGGTAATGTTACCATCTACAAAGCTCGACTTGTTGTGAAAGGTTTTCGACAAGTTCAAGGAGTTGACTACGATGAGACCTTCTCACCCGTAGTGATGCTTAAGTCTGTCCGAATCATGTTAGCAATTGCCGCATTTTATGATTATGAAATTTGGCATATGGATGTAAGAACTGCATTTGTTAATGGATTACTTAAAAAAAGTTGTATATGATGCAACCAGAAGGTCTGGTTGATCCAAAAGGTGCTAACAAAGTGCGCAAGCTCCAGCGATCCATTTATGGACTGGTGCAAGCCTCTCGGAGTTGGAATATATGCTTTGATAGTGTGATCAAAGCACATGGTTTTATACAGATGTTTGGAGAAGCCTATTTACAAGAAAGTGAGTGGGAGCCCTATAGCATTTCTAATATTATATGTGGATGACATATTGTTGATTGGAAATAATACAATATTTCTGCATAGCATAAAAGGATACTTGAATAAGAATTTTCAATGAAAGACCTCGGTGAAGTTGCTTACATATTGGGCATCAAGATCTATAGAGATAGATCAAGACGCTTAATTGGACTTTCACAAAGCACATACCTTGATAAAGTTTTGAAGAAGTTCAAAATGGATTAGTCAACGAAAGGGTTCTTGCCTGTGTTACAAGGTGTGAAGTTGAGTCAGACTCAATACCTGACCACTGCAGAAGATAGAGAGAAAATGAAAGTCATTCCCTATGCCTCAACCATAGGTTCTATCATGTATGCAATGTTGTTGTGGGGACCCCGACTCATAAGTCGAGATCACCGAATGTACGTGTACAGTGATCCTAGAGATCAATGCTCACTGAACACACAGAAGCTGAATAACAAGAGTCTTACATCCATACATACCGTCTTACACAAATTATGACCATTATGGTCAAGTCTTACATTGATAAAGCCTTAAGGGCTGAACATCAAATGAAAAACAAGCAGCGGAAATCTTCGTCGATAGGTACAACCCATGCCATCTGCCTTAACCCTACAGGCATTCTGACCGGGAAACGTCCTAGTTCGCATGTTCGTCTCCAAAGAACTCTTCTTCGAACTCCGGTTCTTCCATGCCTGGCCAATTAAATAACCAGTGGCAAGCCAATGAGTACTTTGAATGTACTCACAAGCAACCCATGTTTTGGTCCAGGATGTAACAATACATGATATAGGTAAATTTTTGCAGAAAGCTAGTAATGAGTGCAATGACATGTTCAACAACTTGTAAGACATGCATCAGGAGAATTCAAGTAACCATGAGGACAGGTTACAGATATCAACATAAATAGAGTGGGCACCAACCCAACTCAATCACGTCAAGTCCTTTGACTTGACCCAAGTAGTTATCCAAACACACATACTGGTTTGTAAACATGTGGAGTAGCCCAAGAGCGGTTACCCAACTGTCCTTGACCGTGGACACGGCTATTCGAATAGTTTTACACTCTACAGAGGTTGCATACTTTACCCACAAGATCCGGGGAACTTCCGTGTCATCCATGACCCGCGGTACCTCAAGTACCCGGGGTAAGCACCCAATCACTACCTTTCCCTAGACGACACTAACATGGAGTCCACTCGATTGGTAGTAACCCCCGTGCCCAACATTATCACATAACATTTTCGTGGAGCCATGCCCTAAATCATCTCACATCACAAGCACGGGGTACCAACAGTATGTCCGGTGCCCCATAAAAATGTTCTTGGCCGCCCTACCTGGCACGACCCCGTCCCGAAAGAGAGCACCAACTCTCCCCCGTCACTAGCAATGCGGGCTCCAAGCTAGTATCAGCCTAGGTAATCAATAATGCCCTTTCCCATATAAGGGTAGAGTGGTTGCGCATGTAAGGTTGGAATAACGGTCGCAACTTAAACCAATCCATTTTGGGAACAATACAGACACTTGCCTCGGTACACCACTGCGTCATCAAGTGGTTACCCAACTCATCATCTCCCCCGGGCATAAGTGGCACCCGATGGGGTTTTTGAAAAGTATTTTGAAATTACTTTGTCTCCATCACCATGCATATTCCCGTCCCTTTTTGCGTAGCACTACTTTAGCATCCTATCTACTCCCACCGTCTTAACCCTCATAAGAAGGTAGGGTTATGCACAATGCAAGTATCAACGAGGAAGTACGGTGGCAAACCATCAAAGTGGATACCACCTCATCATGATTCCGTTGCAACAACAATATGGTGCTATATGACATGTATAAAAAGGGTTTCATAGACATGGTCAAAGGGTTGCTTGCCTGGTTCAACAAAGTCTTCTGGGTCTTCAAAGTCTTCTGGTCCAACTCCTTCGTCAGCAACGAAATCTATCGTCGCAAAATAATAACGAGAAAAATAAGGCAATAATAAAATAGAAAAAACCAAAGTGCTCAGAAAAATGTCACCTCATTTTTGTTAAATACTAGGGTGAAAACTAAGAAGGGGAAATTCCTAGTTTTGGATTTGGAGTAGCAGAATAGGAGAAATGGATTTACAAAGTTATATTTAAATGCTTAAAATCACATTTAAATATTTACAGTGAAGAAAAGGTTGTTGGATTTGAATGAAAGTTGCACCATTAAATAGGTTGCAATACTTTAGGAATTTAGGAGTTGGAATTGATTTATTTGGACAAATATTTTATCCTGTGGAATTTTTGGAAAGGTGACAGAAAAAGAAAAAAGGAAAAAGGCTTTGTGCCTGCTGGGCCAGAACAGCCGCAGCGCAGCAGGCCCAGCTAGAGTGCTGGCCCAGCGCACTGGTGCACGCGCGCGCGCCAGGTTTAAACCTGACGGGCGGGGCCCAAGCATCAGCGAGACAGAGGGGGCGATGGAGGGGAGAGGCTGACAGGCGGGGCCTGCCTGTCATCCCTAACCCTGAGTCCAGACGGCTAGCAAGCTCACCGGCGACGATGCAGGGCACGGCGAGGTCGGGCGAGGGCACGGCTGGGCTCAGAGTCATGTCGCCGTTCGGGTGGAGATGGTTGCGGTCGCAGGGGTAGCCTGGTTCGCCCGCGACAAGGTCACGCGGCGGAGGGGTTTCGGGCATCGACGGTTCCGGCCGTTTCCGGCTGCTACAGAGGGGGGAAACAAGGGGGAAAGGATCAGAGGGCTGCAGGGGTTCCAGATCGAGAGGAAAGAGGGCCGGGGACGGCCTATACCTCGCTAACTCCGGCGAGCCGAAGCGGCGGAGCTCGAGCTTGATCTCGAGCTCGGGCGGCTCTGGAGAGGAACTGGGGTGCAGTGGGATGATTTGGTGGTGCAGAGAGCAAGTGGTGAGGAAAGGAGATCTCGGGGAGGCCCTTAAATAGGCGAACGGTGGGGTGCCGTGGACCCGTGTGCCGGCGAGCTCCTGCTTGTTGCCACAGGGCTCGGGAGGAGCTGGCGCCGTGTCTGGGGTGTTGCTGGGCGTGGACTACGGCGAGGGGAGCTAAGGGAGAGAGCGGGGAGGGGTTAGAGACGTCGCACATGTGAGGCCGCTCATTGGAGCTCTCGGGCGGCCGGCGCGCGTGCGAGCTGAGGTGAGAGGAGGGAGAGGGAGGAGGGGGACAGAGGCGTGGCATGTCACAGACGTCGAGGCGCATCGTCGGGCGCGCTGGGGAGGCCCAAGGTGGCCGGAGGCGGTTGGAAGGGGGCGGCTACAGCGCGGGAGCACACTGTAGCACGCTCCAGAGCGCCCAAATGGCCGGCATGGCCATTTTCTATGCATGTGGTCACGGCCAAAGGTGTCTGGTAGCTCTAGGAGGGAGTAAAGAAGTAGGAGATGGCCTTGGATGCCCTGGGTGGCCAGTAGGAGAAGAGAGAGGTAGAAGAAGAGGGAGAAATGGGCTGTCCAGAGAGAGAAAGTGGGTTTTACCCATCCAATAATTGAGCTGTGGGTTTTCCATTGTTACTGGAGGTGAAAGGGGACTAGGAGGGGTTGTGGTAAAAAGTGGAGCTCATGGAGATTAGTGGAAGAGCCCCAAACAGGGTTTTTAGTTAACATGCAGAAGGTGTTTGATATGGTTTTGGGGTACTTGCACTAATTTACTTCTTGTGGCACTTGGCAGGGATGTTTTTCATGACAAAAAGACAGGGAAAAAGGAAGGTGAGCTCATTTGGAAGAGTTTGCTAATGAAACTTTGGCAAACCCTAGAAATTAGCAGAAATGAACTTGTGTAGATCTAGTTGAGCAAATCACTTCTCCTTGATGCACCACTTGGTGTAGTGGCCTCATTTGGTCATGTGAACTTTCTCACAAAAGTTGGGGTCAAGGAGAGAAAGTTGGTAGTACAAAGTTGTTCAAATTTGATTTTGGTCAGAGAGGGTTTTGGGGTATTTTGGTGAACCAAAATGACCTTGATTGACATGAGGCTTTGCAAGGTGATCACAATATGCATTTGTGGCTAGCTGGATTTTTCTTGGATTTTTATGAAAATATTTCCTGTAGAAATATTTCAAATCCTTGAAATGGGCAGAAATGGTTTTGGGAGGTTTTGTCCAATATTTTGAACATGACCATGTGTTGAAACTCTTATATATGGGAAATATATGCCCACTGAGTTTCCCTGATTTTTGTCAAATATTTTTAAAACAATAAAATAATTTTTCCCTATTAAAGACCATTTCTGGCCTTAAGAAAAAGCTTTTAAATAAAATAGGAAAATAACTTTTAAAATTATATTTTTGTGGTTTATGGGAGTCCTATATCTAATAGGTTTGAAACATACTCTTTGAAATATTTTTCATACCCCAAATCAAGTGCTTGTAGTGCAAACCTCAATTTAGGGGTTTTTGGGAAACTAATTTTTGAAAATACTATTTGGCCAAATTATTTTTGTAAGAAAATACTATATTGCACTATACACATGGCATGATCATTGGGCAGAAGCTTGGGGCAAGGAGATGAAGTATAGAAGGTGAAGTTGTGTTGACTTTAAAGAGCACTAGAAAAATTCACAGAGAGAAAACCAACTCCAACATAAAAAGCCAAATAATGCAGAAGTTTTTGTTGGTCCAAATTTTTATGCTTTATTAATGCAAATGAAATGTTACAAAATGCAGGGTGTGACAGACCTACCCCCCTTACAAGAATCTCGTCCCTGAGATTCCCAAACTAGGCTTTAAAGAGATACGGAAACTCGGATCTAAGGTAGTCTTCATGTTCCCAGGTGGCTTCTGCTTCAGTGTGGCTGCTCCACTGGACCTTGAAGTACTTGATGGTGCGGCTTCGAGTGTGTCGCTCAGCCTCATCCAAAATGCAGATGGGCCTCTCACGGTAGGTCAAATCAGGCTGAAGGTCAATGGCTTGGTGATTGATGTCCTTGTAGAGATCAGGCTTGTCTGGAACTTGGAGGCACTTCCGGAGTTGTGAAACGTGGAATACGTTGTGCACATCGGATAGTTTAGGTGGTAGTTCCAACTGGTAAGCCACTTCTCCTCGTCGTTCAGTGATCTTAAAGGGGCCGATGTATCTTGGTGCGAGCTTCCCTTTGACATGGAAGCGCTGGGTTCCCTTGAGAGGTGTGACCCGGAGATAGACATGGTCTCCAACTCGGAAGTTCATGTCTCTACGACGTGAGTCAGCATAGCTCTTCTTCCTTGACTTGGCAGTCTTCAAACACTCTCTGACAAGCTGGACTTGCTCTTCTGCTTCACGGAGGATATCGGGCCCAAAGACTAATCCTTCTCCGGTCTCTGACCAATTGAGGGGTGTGCGGCACTTCCGTCCGTATAACACCTCAAATGGTGCCATCTGAAGGCTTGACTGATAACTGTTGTTGTAGGAGAACTCGGCGAAAGGGAGGCAATCTTCCCACCTAGCTCCATATGCTAAGACACAGGCTCGGAGCATGTCTTCGAGTATGTGATTCACCCGTTCTGTCTGACCTCCGGTCTGTGGGTGGAAAGTAGTGCTGAAGGACAACTTGGTCCCCATGGCCTCTTGGAACTTCTTCCAGAACCTTGAGGTAAACTGTGTTCCTCGATCTGACACAATCTCCTTGGGAACACCATGAAGGCTTACGATTCTATTGATGTAGAGGCTGGCTAGCTGGTTTCCCTTGTAAGTCATTTTGACAGGAATGAAATGGGCTACTTTGGTCAAATGGTCGATTATGACCCAGATGGAGTCATGTCCCTTATTTGACCTGGGTAATCCAGTGATGAAGTCCATTCCGACTTTATCCCATTTCCATTCAGGCACCTTGAGAGGCTGTAACAGTCCAGCGGGTCGCTGATGTTCAGCTTTGACCCTTTGGCATATGTCACACTTAGAGACGAAAGTGGCTATCTCTCTCTTCATGCCATGCCACCAGAATCTTTCCTTCAGGTCTTGATACATCTTGGTTCCTCCGGGGTGGATGGAATATGGGGTGTCATGAGCTTCTTGCAAGATCAAATTCTTGAGCTCAATCTTATTGGGTACGCAAATGTGATTCCCAAACCACACGATTCCTTGCTCATCCTCTTGAGAATCCTGGGGCCTTGCCTGCCTTGATCTTCCTCTTGATGCCTTCAATACTTTCATGTCCCTTCTGAGCTTCCTCAATATCATCAATCAAGGAAGGCCTATGTGAGGCCCCCGATTCAATCGTACACTAATCATACACGCAAATGTGTACGATCAAGATCAGGGACTCACGGGAAGATATCACAACACAACTCTAGACACAAATAAAATAATACAAGCTTTATATTACAAGCCAGGGGCCTCGAGGGCTCGAATACATAGCTCGATACACAAGAGTCGGCGGAAGCAACAATATCTGAGTACAGACATAAGTTAAACAAGGATGCCTTAAGAAGGCTCGCACAAAAGCAACACGATCGAAGAGGCAAGGCCTCCTGCCTGGGACCTCCTAACTACTCATGGTTGTCGGCGGTCTTCATGTAGTAGCATCCATCGGCGGTGGCATCTGGCTCCAAGGGTCCATCATCTGGTTGCAACCATCGGAAAGAAGAAAGAAGGGGGAAAAAGGGGTAGCAAAGCAACCGTGAGTACTCATCCAAAGTACTCGCAAGCATCAGATCTATACTAAGTATGCACTAGTATCAAATGGAAGGTTTGTATCTGTGGACTGAACTGCAGAATGCCAGAGTAGAGGGGGAAGGCCTAGCCTATCAAAGACTAGCATCTTCACGCAGCTCCAAGCATCTTGCAGCAAGTAGAAGAGTAAAGAATAGCAGTTTATAATTAACAAGCATGTTGTAACATTAATGCCCAGAGATCCTTCCTCGACTCCCTGCGAGAAAGCAATCCCGGAGCCACATATTCAAGTATCCATTTGTAGTTGTATAAGATCAGGATATAAGTCTGAACATCCGTTACCGTGGACACGGCTATTAATAGATAATATTCCCTGCAGGGGTGCACCACGTTACCCAACACGCTCGATCACTCTGGCCGGACACACCTTTCTGGGGTCAATGCCCGCCCTCGGAAGATCAACACGTCGCAGCCTGACCTAGGCTCAGCAGATAGGTCTCCGCACTCTGGGGTCTGGGCCCATCGCCCGTTGCACTCTGGATCGTTGCACGCAGGGTGAATACCAGCACCGCCTCGAATCGCCAGCATGATTCGACCATGTCGCACTGCTGAACTGGACGTCTGACAAAGCTTCGGCTGATACCACGACGCCGAGGCCCATAACTATTCTCGCGTGGTGGTTGGTGTGAAAAGGCCAAACGCCAATTCAGAACAAATACCCAAACCATAGTGTATTATTAGCTCGCGGAGACGAGCAGATACTCACGATAAGGTGACCCCGTCGCCCCGTCTCAAGGAAATACGGCAAGGGCAAGCCTAGCCCACTCGAGGGCTGCCAGACTTCCCGGTCGTGCCTTGTAACCATCTTGCGGGTGCTCTCCGGGCCCGCCCGACTTTCCCAAAGGGCTCAAGTAATGTCAAGGTAACCGTGTGTCCAAACATCAAGGGGAAAACCCAAGGAATCACCCTCAGAGGATTCCACTCGATATAATCATCAAGGTGAACATAAGAGGAACCACCCTGGAGGTTTACACTTGAGGGGTTGCACGATAGAGCCGTATCGGGAATGGTGAAGGAGGAAATCACCCTCGATGACCACGACCGAATAGCTACACTACAGAATTATCATCAGGAGTGTGTTATGAGGGGTCACCCTCGGCACTCGATAGTAGCTCTGCAGAGTCGAACAACTAAAGGGGCGTGATGTGATGTGCGGTGTCGGGCTCTGGTCGTCGATCATGTAGCTCGAGTCATCGATGATGAAGCAGGGGCAATAAGGACAAGGTGGAGGTCACTGATGGATCACTATCCAACCTATACTAAGTAGTTTAGGATAAGTAGGTAAGGTACAACAGCAGGTACAAAAGCAGGCTATGCATCAGAATAGGAGCAATCAATAACAGTAGCAAAATCTAATGCAAGCATGAGAGTATAGAATGGGAGATATCGGGATGATCAAAGGGGCGGGCTTGTCTGGTTGCTCAGACAAGAAGGAGGGTCATCGTCGACGTAGTCGATCACTGGGACATCAGCATCGGTCTCAGGGTCTACCGGAGAGAAGACGGGGAAGAAACAGTAAATACATAGCAGGCAAGTGCATAACAGGACAACAGACAAAGCTAGACGTGTTCTAACGCAGCGCTAGGCGATACCGGCGAAGGGGGAAATGTCCGGGAAAGCTTTCCCGGTTCCGGACGTCTGTCAGATAGATGAACCAGAGGGGAAAGGTTCGACGTTTGCTATGATAGGGGCGTGTGGCGGGCGAACAGACCGAGTATTCGGATTCGTCTCGTCGTTTTGAGCAACTTTCATGTAGAAATTTTTTTCATCCGAGCTACGATTTATTTTATATGAATTTTCAAAGATTAAAACATTTTCTGGAATTATTATTATAAATTCATTATGACATCAGCATGATGTCATGGTGAGGTAAGCAGTCAACTGACCCACTGACTGATCAAACTGACCAGTGGGTCCCACTTGTCATAGACAGAGGGGCAGACAGAGGTTTATTTTAATTAAATAGAGTTAATTAACAGATGGGCCCCACATGTGAGTGACCCATTAAACTAACTAATTAAGTTCATTTACAAAATCATTTTAATTAGTTTAATTACGTGGTGGGACCCGCATGTCAGTGCCACTGGGCTGCCCAGTCAGCAGTTGACTGAATCAACCCAGTCAACTGGGGCCCGTGGGGCCCGTTGGCAGTGACCCTGGGGGTGGCCCCAGGTCGGCCACGTCGGATGCCAGTGCCGGAGTTGGCTCCGGCGAGCCAAAACACGACGGAGGGCGCCGGCGAGCCTCGGGATTTCGCCACGGTGGCCCAAAACGGGTGTGGCTACTCCCGTTCGAAAGCTAGCGACGTCGCGCGTCGCATGGAGCTACGGGTTGGTCTCGGGGATGACCGGAACCACGCCGGCGAGCAGCGGAGGCGGCGACTCGTACGGGTGGATGACGGAGACAGCGGAGCAGCGTGCTACGGAGCAAAAGAAGAGGTTGGGCAGGCTCTACGTGCGCGGGTGAGCTAAACGGGCACTGGAGCAGGACCATTTGGTCGCCGGAAGCTCGTCGGCGATGAGCTCCTGCGGTGATGGGCTTGGGCACGTATGAGGCGGCAACTCGAGCACGTTGGGGCGAGGAGAAGAGAGCGGAGAGGAAGGAGAGCGCACCGTGGAGCACATAAGGAGGCTCGGTGGCGGTTTAGGAGCTGCAGGGGCGGCGCCGGAGATGAAGAAGATCGACGGCAGCCAGAGATGGGGACGAAGGGGATCCGATGCTGCAGCGCCTCCGAGCTCCAGCTGAGGCCACCAGCCGAAGGAGTCGACCCTGGCGGAGCTCACCGACAGGGTCAGCGGGCACGGGGCCGCCGGTGGCCGCGACAACAACGGAGGACGGTGGTGATGGCGCTCGGGTGTCGATGGGGAACGAGGGGGAGAGGAAGAGGCAGAGTGGGCGAGGGAAGTGAGCGGGCGAGTGCGGGAGAAATATCTCGGGGGCGGCCTCGATGGAGGCCTTATCCTCATCGCCCTCGACGGCGAGGTGGTGCGGCGGGGCGCGGCACTGTCGCGGTGCGGTCGGAGGAGCAGTGAAGGGGGAAGGCGACCCGGTGGGTTGGGTGGCCTGGCTGGGCCGGCCCAGGTGGGAGTTAGGCCCGGGGGGAAGGCAGGGGCCCTTTTTCCAAAAAAAATTTGTTCTCCTGCTTTTCTTTTTCTTTTAAACTTTCTGCTTCCTTATAAGCTTTATTTTTTTAATAATTTTTTTATATAAAACACGATGTTAGCACCTAAATCAGTATTTATAATTAGGCTACTTCCACAATTAGTTTGAGGTTTAAATAAAATGGTTTAACATTTTCATAATTTTAAAAGCATTTAATCTATTATTTTAGCCACTGTTTTGATTATTAAAGGGCATTAAACCACTTTATAAAATGTTGGTTCATCACCATAATTGGTCATGGAATAATTTCCACACTTTGAACATTTTTGCTTTCATGATTGACAAACTTGGATTTTTGACTTTAATTTGAATTGAATTTGAATTATGCTTCGGATCAAATGAGGATTAGTAACAGTAAGAATGATGACCTGACATCATTAGCAGGAGATTACTGTAGCTTAATTATCCGGGCGTCACAATTCTCCTCCACTACAAGAAATCTCGTCCCGAGATTTAAGGGGTGAAGTAAGGGGGAAGACTCGAGAAGGACGGAGTTCAACTCAAGATAGGTACTTGGGGGCTATCTCAGTGAACGAGGCATAGCGGCATCTCTCGAGTTGAAATTCAAGAAAGTCATCGAGAGCAAGGTAAGAAGGTGTAATAAGAAGTTTCAAGCGTGTAGGCAATCGTTTGATGTCTGAAACAGAGGGTGAAAGGGGTTCAGAGCATCGAGAATAAGTATTGCATCTGATACCAGAATGGATCACTAGGTAGGTGGCTCGTGAATTACATACGAAGCCAAGTGCAAAGAATATTCTGGAGTCAAGGTTGTACAGGAGAGTCAGGTTTCGATCCTGTGGAACTGTGGGTTATGGTCCCACCATGTGGGTTAAAAGCAGGAAGGCGCTAAGCATTTTGCATCGTCAAGATAGCAAGGAGGTCATAGGGTAGCCTGTCAATTATGTTGGCGACAACGTTGGTACCAAGGGCGAGGGACGAAGAGAACCATTTTCCTGCTTGTTAAGATGAGGCGGACCAATAGGCAAAGTTCTCGTCCATCGGTGGCTACCGGAATGTCATCAACAATAGTAACAAGGTCTGACTGACAGAGTTTATACACCGAGGTGTTTACATAAGCAGCGAATTATCACTGCTCAAATATGTTACGTTACAAGAAAGGTTAACATAACAATGGAAAGGTAAGTGTAGACTCGAATCAGTTATTGGTGTCCTCGAGTGTCTACCAACTCAGAATCAGTGGAAATTTTTGAATTGGCGAGAAATAACAGTTGAAGAAGAACTCATAAGAAGTTATGTAGTTCCGTGATATTCTCGAGATACCAAAGGGCAATACTCGAAGGTAGATCAAAGTAGAGGTTGGACAGGTTAAACGATCTGAAGAAGACAAGTACTTTAACTTGTCCGAGAAATGGAATCCAGGAAGATCAATCATGGTCGGAACCAGGGTTGCAAAGGACCAATATAGATACAAAATGAATCTTATCACAAGGGGATCATTATTATCATAACAAGAAGCTTCCATGATAAGTTCCACATCGGGTCCATGGGCATGAACACAAAGGTTCAAGGTCAACTCCCACTTCATCAATGCACAACCTTCCATTCACTTCTCGCATCCGAAGAAGTTGTAGCATTGAAATGTTATCCAAAGAAACGCCATTAGATATAACCCGCATAACCTTCCGGTTCACACGGATTAGGCAAGGCGCAGATTCAACCCACTGGGGCATCTTATGAAAATAGACCACAAACTTCATGAGTAAATAACTCAAGCTCGAAAGCAAAGTATGGCTGACAAGAGCGGGGGATACAATTTACCAAAGGCATTATGTATCCGAGGAAAGGCTCACAATGTTACCGAACAAGAAGGACGTTGTTGGATATAACCCGACAAAGGAACTGGTGGTCCACAAGGGATCGGATGTGAGAATGATACTCACCCAGAATAAGAAAGAATGAAAGGATATCAGATTATAGAAACAACTGACTAATTAAAAGCTCAAATGCAAAGGAAATATGATTCCAAAAATCGAGGGATCATAAGCAGAGGCTCTGATCAAAGACAGGTAAGTTGAATAGACATAGATCGACAATCAATCAAGGTTTGATTTGCCGAACACTAGCTCATGTCAGGGGTGACGTCTGAGCCGAAGGGAATAATTCTAGTTGTGATTGATGATTGCAAGCTTACACAAACATATCGAATCAAATGTTAAAAAAGACGATGACAAAGGATACTACTAAATTTTGTCAGACATATGGAAAGAATCCATAATGCAAGCAGACAAGTATTTGCAGAGCAATGATTGGAGGGGATTATTGGAAGATCGGATAGTATTCCAAAGTAATTTGTGAAACACATGAACAGCTGTGGATGAACGGATACTCGGCAAGCGCGAGTAATTATCCGTAGGGGTATTCATGTGGCAAAGAACTGCAAGGCAGTAGGCTCAACGGATTCTCAGGACAACAGAGAGTAATTCGGCGCATCTTGCAATAACAAGAAAAACTGGGGATGAAGGAATGAACGACAATGTAGGTAGTTACTCATAAGGATTTATCGGTCGTAGGGATCGCGAAGGCGAAGCGTATAAGGGTCTCGCAAAAACATCGAAGAGTATCTTCATAATCTTTTGGTGCACCAAGCAATCATCTGGAGTGAGGGCTCTCCGGGATAAAGTATTTACGAGAACCTAGAGTGAGAGTTAACATAATCATTTAACCCGAATAGAAGAGAGATCAGATTCCCAGAGTAAGGACGAGGAATAAAAGATCCTAATACCACCCAACTGGCGACGTGGGCTCGTATGCCACACAGCCATGTTAGTAAATAAGTTTTTCAAAGACTAGACTCAACTTCGGCCAATGAGTTGGAAAGGGGGATCCTACAGGCACTCGGCTCTGATACCAACTTGTGACACCCCCGATTCAATCGTACACTAATCATACACGCAAATGTGTACGATCAAGATCAGGGACTCACGGGAAGATATCACAACACAACTCTAGACATAAATAATATAATACAAGCTTTATATTACAAGCCAGGGGCCTCGAGGGCTCGAATACATAGCTCGATACACAAGAGTCAGCGGAAGCAACAATATCTGAGTACAGACATAAGTTAAACAAGGATGCCTTAAGAAGGCTAGCACAAAAGCAACACAATCGAAGAGGCAAGGCCTCCTGCCTGGGACCTCCTAACTACTCCTGGTCGTCGGCGGTCTTCATGTAGTAGCATCCATCGGTGGTGGCATCTGGCTCCAAGGGTCCACCATCTGGTTGCAACCACCGGAAATAAGAAAGAAGGGGGGAAAAGGGGTAGCAAAGCAACCGTGAGTACTCATCCAAAGTACTCGCAAGCATCAGATCTATACTAAGTATGCACTGGTATCAAATGGAAGGTTTGTATCTGTGGACTGAACTGCAGAATGCCAGAATAGAGGGGGAAGGCCTAGCCTATCAAAGACTAGCATCTTCACGCAGCTCCAAGCATCTTGCAGCAAGTAGAAGAGTAAAGAATAGCAGTTTATAATTAACAAGCATGTTGTAACATTAATGCCCAGAGATCCTTCTTTGACTCCCTGCGAGAAAGCAATCCCGGAGCCACATATTCAAGTATCCATTTGTAGTTGTATAAGATCAGGATATAAGTCCGAACGTCCGTTACCGTGGACACGGCTATTAATAGATAATCTTCCCTGCAGGGGTGCACCACGTTACCCAACATGCTCGATCACTCTGGCCGGACACACATTTTTGGGGTCAATGCCCGCCCTCGTAAGATCAACACGTCGCAGCCCGACCTAGGCTCAACAGAGAGGTCCCCGCCGGTCTACATCCTAAGCACTCCGGGGTCTGGGCCCATCGCCCATTGCACTCCGGATCATTGCGCGCAGGGTGAATACCAGCACCGCCTCAGATGGCCAGCACGATCCGACCGTGCCGCACTGCTGAACTGGACATCTGACAAAGCTTCGGCTGATACCACGACGCCGAGGCCCATAACTATTCTCGCGTGGTGGTTGGTGCGAAAAGGCCAAAGGCCAATTCAGAACAAATACCCAAACCATAGTGTATTATTAGCTCTCGGAGACGAGCAGAGACTCACGATAAGGTGACCCCGTCACCCCGTGTCGAGGAAATACGGCAAGGGCAAGCCCAGCCCACTCGAGGGCTGCCAGACTTCCCGGCCGTGCCTCGTAACCATCTTGCGGGTGCTCTCCGGGCCCGCCCGACTTTCCCAAAGGTCTCAAGTAATGTCAAGGTAACTTGTGTCCAAACATCAAGGGGAAAACCCAAGGAATCACCCTCGGAGGATTCCACTCGATGTAATCATCAAGGTGAACTTAAGAGGAACCACCCTTGAGGTTCACACTTGAGGGGTTGCACACAGAGCCATTCGGGAATGGTGAAGGAGGAAATCACCCTCGATGACCACGACCGAATAGCTACACTATAGAATTATCATCAGGAGTGCGTTATGAGGGATCACCCTCGGCACTCGATAGTAGCTCTGCAGAGTCGAACAACTAAAGGGGCGTGATGTGATGTTGTGGTGTCGGGCTCTGGTCGTCAATCATGTATCTCGAGTCGTCGATGATGAAGCAGGGGCAATAAGGACAAGGTGGAGGTCACTAATGGATCACTATCCAACCTATACTAAGTAGTTTAGGATAAGCAGGTAAGGTACAACAACAGGTACAAAAGCAGGCTATGCATCAGAATAGGAGCAATCAATAACAGTAGCAAAATCTAATGCAAGCATGAGAGTATAGAATGGGCGATATCGGGATGATCAAAGGGGGGGGGCTTGCCTGGTTGCTCAGACAAGAAGGAGGGTCGTCGTTGACGTAGTCGATCACAGGGACATCAGCATCGGTCTCGGGGTCTACCGGAGAGAAGAGGGGGAAGAAACAGTAAATACATAGCAGGCAAGTGCATAACAGGACAATAGACAGAGCTAGACGTGTTCTAACGCAGCGCTAGGCGATACTGGCGAAGGGGGAAACGTCCGGGAAAGTTTTCCCGGTTCCGGACGTCTATCAGACAGATGAACCGGAGGGGAAAGGTTCGACGTTTGCTATGATAGGGACGTGTGGCGGGCGAACAGACCACGTATTCGGATTCGTCTCGTCGTTCTGAGCAACTTTCATGTAGAAAACTTTTTCATCCGAGCTACGATTTATTTTATATGAATTTTCAAAGATTAAAACATTTTATGGAATTATTATTATAAATTCATTATGACATCAGCATGATGTCAGGGTGAGGTAAGCAGTCAACTGACCCACTGACTGGTCAAACTGACCAGCGGGTCCCACTTGTCAAAGACAGAGGGGCAGACAGAGGTTTATTTTAATTAAACAGAGTTAATTAATAGATGGGCCCCACATGTCAGTGACCCATTAAACTAACTAATTAAGTTCATTTACAAAATCATTTTAATTATTTTAATTACGCGGTGGGACCCGCATGTCAGTGCCACTGGGCTGCCGAGTCAGCAATTGACTGACTCAACTGGGGCCCGTGGGGCCCGTTGGCAATGACCCTGGGGGTGGCCCCAGGTCGGCCACGTCGGATGCCAGCGCCGAAGTTGGCTCCGGCGAGCCAAAACACGGTGGAGTGCGCCGGCGAGCCTCGGGATTTCGCCACGGTGGCCCAAAATGGGTGTGGCTACTCCCGTTCGAAAGCTAGCGACGTCGCGCGTCGCATGGAGCTACGGGTTGGTCTCGGGGATGACCAGAACCATGCCGGCGAGCAGCGGAGGCGACGACTCGTACGGGTTGATGACGGAGACGGCGGAGCAGCATGCTACGGAGCAAAAGAAGAGGCTGGGCAGGCTCTACGTGCGCGGGCGAGCTAAAGAGGCACTGGAGCGGGACCATTTGGTCGCCGAAAGCTCGTCGGCGATGAGCTCCCGCGGTGATGGGCTCGGGCACGTACGAGGCGGCAACTACGAGCACGTTGGGGCGAGGAGAAGAGAGTGGAGAGGAAGGAGAGCTCACCGTGGAGCACACAAGGAGGCTCGGTAGCGGTTTAGGAGCAGCAGGGGCGACGCCGGAGACGAAGAAGATCGACGGCAGCCAGAGATGGGGACGAAGGGGATCCGATGCTGCAGCGCCTCTGATCTCCAGCTGAGGCCACCAGCCGAAGGAGTCGACCCTGGCGGAGCTCACCGACAGGGTCAGCGGGCGCGGGGCCGCCGGTGGCCTCGACAACGACGGAGGACGGCGGTGATGGCGCTCGGGCTTCGATGGGGAATGAGGGGGAGAGGAAGAGGCGGAGTGGGCGAGGGAAGTGAGCGGGCGAGTGCGGGAGAAATATCTCGGGGGCGGCCTCGGTGGAGGCCTTATCCTCATCGCCCTCGACGGCGAGGTGGTGCGGCGGGGCGCGGCACTGTTGTGGTGCGGTCGGAAGAGCAGTGAGGGGGGAAGGCGACCCGGTGGGTTGGGTGGCCTGGCTGGGCCGGCCCAGGTGGGAGTTAGGCCCGGGGGGAAGGCAGGGGCCCTTTTTCCATTTTTTTTCTCCTACTTTTCTTTTTCTTTTAAACTTTCTGCTTCCTTATAAGCTTTATTTTTTTAATAAATTTTATTATATAAAATATGATGTTAGCACCTAAATCAGTATTTATAATTAGGCTACTTCCATAATTAGTTTGAGGTTTAAATAAAATGGTTTAGCATTTTTATAATTTTAAAAGCATTTAATCTATTATTGTAGCCACCGTTTTGATTATTAAAGGGCATTAAACCACTTTATAAAAGGGACAATTGCATTTTTACCCCTAGTTGGTTCCTACCCACGGGTTTTGCCCTTACTTTTCGAACTTGCTCGGTTTTGCCCTTACTTTTTCCATCGAGGTCCCTCGAATGCCCTTTGACTGTTTGACCAAAACTTTGAAAATTCATAACTAATTCATATGAACTCAGAAAAATGCAAATAAGATATCAAAATGTTCATATAAACATTACCTTTATGGGCATATCATTTGCATTGAGGACAAAATCATTGTTTAAACTACCCGAGGTAATTAATGTTATTAACATTATTAAAAATAAATAGGTATAAAAAATATTTTTTTCATGAATAAAAATTATATGCAAATGTAGGTGATGTTTTCTGAACATTCTGATACCTTATTTGCATTTTCCTGAGTTCGTATCAACTTGTTATGAAGTTTCCAAATAATGGTCAAAGTCGTTAGAACATTCATAACAAGTTGATACAAACTCAAAAAATGCATATAAGTTATCAGGATGTTCAGAAAACATCACCTACATTTGCATGTAATTTTTATTCATGAAAAAAAAATATTGTTTATACCTATTTATTTTTAATAATGTTAATAACATTAATTACCTTGGGTAGTTTAAACGATGCTTTTGTCCGGAATGCAAATGATATGCCCATAAAGGTAATGTTTATCTGAACAGTTTGATATCTTATTTGCATTTTTCTAAGTTCGTATGAATTATTTATGATTTTTCAAAGTTTTGGTCAAACGGTCAAAGGGCATTCGAGGGACCTCGATGGAAAAAGTAAGGGCAAAACTGAGCAAGCTCGAAAAGTAAGGGCAAAACCCGTGGGTAGGAACCAACTAGGGGTAAAAATGCAATTGTCCCTTTATAAAATGTTGGTTCAGCACCATAATTGGTCATGGAATAATTTCCACACTTTGAACATTTTTGCTTTCATGATTGACAAACTTGGATTTTTGACTTTAATTTGAATTGAATATGAATTATGCTTCGGATCAAATGAGGATTAGTAACAGTAAGAATGATGACCTGGCATCATTAGCAGGAGATTACTGTAGCTTAATTATTCGGGCATCACAGCCTAACTTCGAGGTTGGCCAAGAATCCTGGTGCAACCAGTTCCAACCCGAAGCTTTCAAGTTCTTCATACAAGGCGGGTAGCATGTCCTTAAGCATAGCATTCAAGGAACAAGCCTTTCTGGTTAATGCATCTGCTACCACATTAGCCTTTCCAGGGTGGTATTGAACACTAAGGTCATAATCCTTGATCAACTCTAGCCATCTTCTTTGCCTCATGTTCAATTCCTTCTGAGTGAAAATATACTTCAGACTTTTGTGATCCGTGTATATCTCACACCGCTTCCCTAGGAGGTAATGTCGCCATGTTTTCAGGGCATGAACTACAGCTACCAACTCGAGGTCATGAGTAGCATAGTTCTCTTCATGAGGCCGTAGTTGCCTTGAAAGGTAAGGTACGACTCTGCCCTCTTGCATCAGAACACCTCCCAGTCCGGTTCTTGACGCATCACAATATATCACAAACTCCTTGTGTATATCTGGTGTGGCCAGAACTGGGGCGGTGGTCAGTCTCTTCTTCAGCTCCTGGAAGCTCTCTTCGCACTTCGGTGTCCATTCAAACTTCTTGTCCTTCTTCAAGAGGTGAGTCATGGGTCGGGCAATGCTTGAGAATCCTTCAACGAACTTGCAGTAATATCCTGTGAGTCCGAGGAAGCTTCTGACTTCCTTCACATTGCTTGGGGATTGCCATTCAGTCACGGCTTCAATCTTAGTGGGATCAACCGACAATCCTTCTTCGGTCAACACATGACCCAAGAATCCAACTTCACGCAGCCAAAATTCGCACTTGCTGAACTTGGCATACAGTTGGTGCTCTCGAAGCTTGTCTAGGACCATCCTCAAGTGTTGCTCGTGCTCTTCCTCCGTCTTCGAGAAGACAAGAATGTCATCAATGAAGACAACAACAAACTTGTCCAAATATTCCATGAAGACCTTATTCATGAGATACATGAAGTAAGCTGGGGCATTGGTCAATCCAAAGGACATGACCGTGCACTCATACAGGCCATATCTGGTTACAAATGTCGTCTTCAGAATATCTTGGGGTCTGATTTTCAGCTGGTAATACCCAGATCTGAGGTCGATCTTGGAGAACACCTTGGCCCTATTGAGTTGATCAAACAGATCTTCAATCTTGGGAAGTGGATACTTGTTCTTGATTGTAACTTCATTGAGGGAGCAGTAGTCAATGCACAAGCGGATGGTACCGTCCTTCTTTGCCACAAACAGAACAGGTGATCCCCAAGGGGAGGCACTAGGGCGGATAAATCCCTTCCTCAACTGCTCTTCCAGTTGCTTCTTCAATTCTGCTAACTCCTCCGATCCCATTCTATAAGGCTTCTTATAGATGGGTCCTGCTCCAGGCATGAGCTCGATGATGAACTCAATGTCTCGGTCAGGAGGCATTCCCAGTAGCTCATCAGGAAAGACATCGGGGTATTCGCATACTACCGGCACTTGCTCCAATCCAACTTCAGTCAGACAGTTGACTTTGGTGGCTGGAGCAGAGGAGGGGTTGGAGGAAAATTTAACTTCGACTCCTTGCTCATTGGTCACAGTGACAGTCCGGTTGGCGCAATCTAACAAGACTTGGTGCTTGATGAGCCAATTCATTCCTAAGATCACATCCAAGCCTTGTGATCTTAAGATGATAAGGTCTGCTAGGAAGTCTACCCCATTAATGACAATCCCGACTCCTTTACATCCTATCTTGGCTCTCATCTTTGCTCCGGGGGTTTGTACCACCATAGGGTTAGTTAGGGGTGTAGAGGTCATGCCACTTTTTAATGCAAACTTTTGGGTGACAAATGAATGCGTGGCTCCAGAATCAAACAAGACAGTTGTAGGTGCTGAGTTGACAAGGAGCGTACCCAGCACGACGTCCGGGTCTTCCTGGGCTTCTTATGCAGTGACATGATTCACACGACCCTTGCCGTTGTTGGGCGGGTTGCGGGGAGCTTGGTTCCTTGGTGGCATTCCACGGCCTTGTCCTGGGTTCTGCGCATTGGGGCGCGGGGCGTCGGGCTTCTTGTTGGGGCAATTCTTGGAGTAGTGTCCTAGCTGACCACATCCAAAGCAAGTGACTTGGTTGGGGTTGCTGCTCTTGCCAGCATTGTTATTGGGGGTGTTGTAAGCTGGCCTGGGGTTGGCATACTGCTGAGGTGGATAGTTGGTGCGGGGCGCAGGAGCTCTTGGCTGCTGATAGGTTGGCTTGACCGGGGCTGGCTGCCACGGGCGAGGCTTCTGGTTGCTGGAGCTACCCTTGCTGATCATCTTGCGCTTACGGGTATCATCCAAAGCACGTCACTTGTCCTCAAGCATGAGTGCCTTGTTCACCAGATCAGGAAAGGTCGGGCAGTCACACACAACAAGCGAGTACTGCAGAGTCTGGTTAAGGCCTTCCATGAAGCGCTCTTTTTTGGCAGCATCAGTGCTGACATCCTCAGGAGCATACCTTGAGAGAACACTGAACTTCTGCATGTACTCCTTGACAGTGCTACTTCCTTGCTTCAGGGCTCGGAACTCCCGCTTCTTGATGGCCATGATTCCGGAAGGAATGTGGGCCTTGCGGAATTCTGCCTTGAAGTCATTCCAAGTGATGTTTTGCTCAGCATGCATGGCCTTGAATCCATCCCACCAAGCTCTAGCAGTGCCCCCGAGACAGTGAGCAGCATACGCCAGCTTCTCACGGTCCTCAGTGCATTCGACTAGTTCCAGCAGATCCTCAATGGTGCGGACCCAGTCGTCTGCATCCAGGGGTTCAGCAGTCTCTATGAAGGTGGGTGGTGCATTCTTCTTGAACTCCACCAACGTGGAACGTCCATTGCTGTGACCCGCCGGCTGGCGATTGAGCTTTAGCAATCATCTGGAGGGTTGCTGTTGGCTTGGCGTTCCTCTCGGAAGGCTTGGATAAGCTGAGCCATGTCCATGCTTGGAGGAGGTGGTGGTGGTGGAGTCTGTCCTCAGGCTTGGTCCTGGCTGACTCCTGCTTCAGCAGAACCTCCGGCTTCTTGCTGCTGGGTAGAGGTACCAGTACGTGTTACAACAGGCATCCTGTTGGAGCGGTCAAGGTCTCATGATTGGGAAAGATGGGGAAAGCAATATAGATGGGACGCCTAGTAAGGGGGTTGGTATGACACTAATTGTTTTCATGCAAGGGCCAAAAGGGCAAAACACATTCATTAAAGTCCAAATGGGTGATGTAGTCGCTTACAAGTTCCCGAAGGAAAGCACGACGTCCATCAAACACATCAAAAGCAAACACAACACTACATGGTTTCATATGACCATTACAAGGACTCGACTTCGCATAGGGGTACACGACCTATCCTACCATAGGGGTTACTAATGGGCATATCGAAGTTGCGAATGATGCCTAAGTGGTGGAATGCTCGGTCGTGTAGTCTAGCTCTTCTGGGTCTTCCTCCTCATCATCAGCATCCTGACTTTCCTCTTCACTTGAAGGGGTGGGGGAGTGGAGGAGCTCAACATGGCGTTGCTTTGCTAGTGGGGTGAAGAGCTTGCGGTAATCCCTTGCGCTCATGCGGTGTTGCTGTGGTGGTTCTCCATCCTTTGGGGGTCTTCCGCCCCTATATGCGATTGCGGGCTGTCTAGGGGGAGCACCTTCTTTCTTGATCCTATCCGTCTTCACTTGAGCTTGGAGAAGAAGTGCCTTGGTCTCATGAAGTTCCTTTCAGAGTTCCATTGATTCCGAGGCCAAGTGTTGTGCCAAACTATCGACACAAAGGTTGAAGTAGGTCTGGAATCGGAGTGGAAGTCCTTCTTCTAATGGTGGAGCTGGTGCACTGCTCTCATCCTCACCTTCCTTCTAATAAGGCAAGAAGCGGGTTGCCAACTCGTCTGCCATCTCTGGAAGAAGGTCTCGGAGGCGGGTGAGTGCCTTGAGGGTTGCCGTCTCGATGGCAAGAACCAGTGTTGCCATCTGGGGTCCCTCGAAGAACCAGCTTGTTGGAGAGTCATTAGCCTTTACGATCACTTCCACATGATACTCCATCTCGGTGTCATTGATCCAATGCTCATGGTAGGTGAAAATGGGGGCTCGGTGAAATTGGCACTTCTTGAGGCTATCCTCGAGAAGCATGGAAATCCGGTGGTCAAGAAGTCTTCGGGTACGGCAGCCATCTACAAAGGTTGAACGGGAGAGGTCAATAAGGGAATTATATCTTGGGTTGGGTAAGCTTTAGAAAAGAAGAGAAGTTTAGATGGTCTCAAGCTAACTAACGTCCATGCTAACTAAGGCTTCCTACAGTCAGGATGGCTCTGATACCACCTCTGTGGGGACCCCGACTCATAAGTCGAGATCACCGAATGTACATGTACAGTGATCCCAGAGATCAATGCTCACTGAACACACAGAAGCTGAATAACAAGAGTCTTACATCCATACATACCGTCTTACACAAATTATGACCATTATGGTCAAGTCTTACATTGATAAAGCCTTAAGGGCTGAACATCAAATGAAACACAAGCAGCGGAAATCTTCGTCGATAGGTAGAACCCATGCCATCTGCCTTAACCCTACAGGCATTTTGACTGGGAAACGTCCTAGTTCGCACGTTTGTCTCCAAAGAACTCTTCTTCGAACTCCGGTTCTTCAATCCTGGCCAATTAAATAACCAGTGGCAAGCCAATGAGTACTTTGAATGTACTCGCAAGCAACCCATGTTTTGGTCCAGGATGTAACAATACATGATATAGGTAAATTTTTCCAGAAAGCTAGTTTTGAATGCAATGACAAGTTCAACAACTTGTAAGACATGCATCAAGAGAATTCAAGTAACCATGAGGACAGGTTACAGATATCAACATAAATAGAGTGGGCACCAACCAAACTCAATCACGTCAAGTCCTTTGACTTGACCCAAGTAGTTATCCAAACACACACACTAGTTTGTAAACATATGGACGTAGCCCAAGAGCGGTTACCCAACTATCCTTGACCGTGGACATAGCTATTCGAATAGTTTTACACTCTGCAGAGGTTGCACACTTTACCAACAAGATCCGGGGAACTTCCGTGTCATCCACGACCCGCGGTACCTCAAGTACCCGGGGTAAGCACCCGATCACTACCTTTCCCTAGACGACACTAACATGGAGTCCACTCGATTGGTAGTAACCCCCATGCCCAACATTATCACATAACATTTTTGTGGAGCCATGCTCCTAAATCATCTCACATCACAAGCACGGGGTACCAACGGTGTGTCCGGTGCCCCATAAAAATGTTCTTGGCCGCCCTACCTGGCACGACCCCATCCCGAGAGAGAGCAGCAACTCTCCCCCATCACTAGTAATGCGGGCTCCAAGCTAGTATCGGCCCAGGTAATCAATAACGCCCTTTCCCATATAAGGGTAGAGTGGTTGCGCATGTAAGGTTGGAATAACGATCGCAACTTAAACCAATCCGTTTTGGAAACAATACACACACTTGCCTCGGTACACCACTTCATCATCAAGTGGTTACCCAACTCATCATCTCCCCCGGGCATAAGTGGCACCCGATGGGGTTTTCAAAAAGACTTTTGAAATTACTTTGTCTCCATCACCATGCATATTCCCGTCCCTTTTTGCGTAGCACTACTTTAGCATCCTATCTACTCCCACCGTCTTAACCCTCATAAGAAGGTAGGGTTATGCACAATGCAAGTATCTACGAGGAAGTACGGTGGCAAACCATCAAAGTGGATACCACCTCATCATGATTCCGTTGCAACAACAATATGGTGCTATATGACATGCATAAAAAGGGTTTCATAGACATGGTCAAAGGGCTGCTTGCCTGGCTCAACAAAGTCTTCTGGGTCTTCAAAGTCTTCTGGTCCAACTCCTTCGTCAGCAACGCAATCTATCATCGCAAAATAATAACGAGAAAAATAAGGCAATAATAAAACAGAAAAAACCAAAGTGCTCAGAAAAATGTCAACTCATTTTTGTTAAATACTAGGGTGAAAACTAAGAAGGGGAAATTCCTAGTTTTGGATTTGGAGTAGCAGAATAGGAGAAATGGATTTACAAAGGTATATTTAAATGCTTAAAATCACATTTAAATATTTACAGTGAAGAAAAGGTTGTTGGATTTGAATGAAAGTTGCACCATTAAATAGGTTGCAATACTTTAGGAATTTTGGAGTTGGAATTGATTTATTTGGACAAATATTTTATCCTGTGGAATTTTTGGAAAGGTGATAGAAAAAGAAAAAAGGAAAAAGGCTTTGTGCCTGCTGGGCCAGAACAGCTGCAGCGTAGCAGGCCCAGCTAGAGTGGCGGCCCAGAGCACTGGTGCACGCGCGCGCGCCAGGTTTAAACCTGTCGGGCAGGGCCCAGGCGTCAGCGAGACAAAGGGGGCCGATGGAGGGGAGAGGCTGACAGGCGGGGCCCGCCTGTCATCCCTAACCCTGAGTCCAGACGGCTAGCGAGCTCACCGGCGATGACGCAGGGCACGGCGAGGTCGGGCGAGGGCACGGCTGGGCTCAGAGTCGTGTCGCCGTTTGGGTGGAGGTGGTTGCGGTCACCGGGGTAGCCTGGTTCGCCGGCGACGAGGTCATGCGGTGGAGGGGCTTCGGGCGTCGACAGTTCTGATCGTTTCCGGCTGCTACAGAGGGGGGAAACAAGAGGGAAAGGATCAAAGGGCTACAGGGGTTCCAGATCGAGAGGAAAGAGGGCCGGGGACGGCCTGTACCTCGCAAACTCCGGCAAGCCGAAGCGGCGGAGCTCGAGCTCGATCTCGAGCTCGGGCGGCTCTGGAGAGGAACTGGGGTGCAGGGGGATGATTTGGTGGTGCAGAGATCAAGTGGTGAGGAGAGGAGAGCTCGGGAAGGCCCTTAAATAGGCGAACGGTGGGGTGCCGTGGACCCGTGCGCCGGCGAGCTCCTACTTGTTGCCACAGGGCTCGGGAGGAGCTGGCGCCGTGTCTGGGGTGTTGCTGGGCGTGGACTACGCCGAGGGGAGCTAAGGGAGAGAGCGGGGAGGGGTCAGAGACGTCGCGCGTGTGAGGCCGCTCATTGGAGCTCTGGGGCGGCTGGCGCACGTGCGAGCTGAGGCGAGAGGAGGGAGAGGGAGGAGGGGAACAGAGGCGTGGCGTGTCACAGACGTCGAGGAGCATCATCGGGTGCGCTGGGGAGGCCCGAGGTGGCCGGAGGCGGTTGGAAGGGGGCGGCTACAGTGCGGGAGCACACTGTAGCGCACTCCAGAGAGCCCAAATGGCTGGCATGGCCATTTTCTACGCATGTGGTCACGGCCAAAGGTGTCTAGTAGCTCTAGGAAGGAGTAAAGAAGTAGGAGATGGCCTTGGATGCCCTGAGTGGCCAGTAGGAGAAGAGAGAGGTAGAAGAAGAGGGAGAAATGGGCTGTCCAGAGAGAGAAAGTGGGGTTTTACCCATCCAATAATTGAGCTGTGGGTTTTCCATTGTTATTGGAGGTGAAAGGGGACTAGGAGGGGTTGTGGTAAAAAGTGGAGCTCATGGAGATTAGTGGAAGAGCCCCAAACAGGGTTTTTATTTAACATGCAGAAGGTGTTTGATATGGTTTTGGGGTACTTGCACTAATTTACTTCTTGTGGCACTTGGCAGGGGTGTTTGTCCTGACAAAATGACAGGGAAAAAGGAAGATGAGCTCATTTGGAAGAGTTATGTAATGAAACTTTGGCAAACCCTAGAAATTAGCAGAAATGAATTTGTGTAGATCTAGTTGAGAAAATCACTTCTCCTTGATGCACCACTTGGTGTAGTGGCCTCATTTGGTCATGTGTCAAGGAGAAAAGGTTGGTAGTACAAAGTTGTTCAAATTTGATTCTGGTCAAAGAGGGTTTTGGGGCATTTTGTTGAACCAAAATGACCTTGATTGACATGAGGCTTTGCAAGGTGATCACAATATGCATTTGTGGCTTGTTGGATTTTCCTTGGATTTTTATGAAAATATTTCCTGTAAAAATATTTCAAATCCCTTAAATGGGCAGAAATGGTTTTGGGAGGTTTTGTCCAATATTTTGAACATGACCATGTGTTGAAACTCTTATATATGGGAAATATATGCCCACTGAGTTTCCCTGATTTTCGTCAAATATTTTTAAAACAATAAAATAATTTTTCCCTATTAAAGACCATTTCTGGCCTTAAGAAAAAGCTTTTAAATAAAATAGGAAAATAACTTTTAAAATTATATTTTTTGTGGTTTATGGGAGTCCTATATATAATAGGTTTCAAACATACTCTTTGAAATATTTTTCATAGCCCAAATCAAGTACTTGTAGTGCAAACCTCAATTTAGGGGGTTTTGGGAAACTAATTTTTGATAATACTATTTGGCCAAATTATTTTTGTAAGAAAATACTATATTGCACTATACACATGGCATGATCATTGGGCAGAAGCTTGCGGCAAGGAGATGAAGTATAGAAGGTGAAGTTGTGTTGACTTTGAAGAGCACTAGAAAAATTCACAGAGAGAAAACCAACTCCAACATAAAAAGCCAAATAATGCAAAAGTTTTTGTTGGTCCAAATTTTTATGCTTTATTAATGCAAATGAAATGTTACAAAATGCAGGGTGTGACAGTTGTGTACCAGATCTGATGTGTGCCTTGCTATAAGTATAGCAGGGAGTTACCAAAGTAACCCAGGAGTGGAGCACTGGACAGCGGTCAAGAACATCCTGGGATACCTAAAAAGTATTAAGGATATGTTTCTCGTTTATGGAGGTGACAAAGAGCTCATCGTGAATGGTTATGTCGATGCACGCTTTGACGCTGACCCGGATGACTCTAAGTCGTAATCTGGATACATATTTATATTTAATGGTGGAGCTGTCAGTTGGTGCAGTTCCAAGCAGAGCATCGTGGCGGGATCTACGTGTGAAGCAGAGTACACAACTGCTTCGGAAGTAGCAATGAAGGAGTCTGGATGAAGGAGTTCATATCCGATCTAGGTGTTATACCTAGTGCATCGGGTCCAATGAAAATCTTTTGTGACAATACTAGTGCAATTTACTTGGCAAAGGAATCTAGATTTCACAAGAGAACCAAACACATCAATTGACACTTCAATTCCATCTGGCATCAAGTCACAGAGGGAGACATAGAGATTTGCAAGATACATACCGATCTGAATGTTGCAGACCCGTTGACTAAGCCTCTTCCATGAGCAAAACATGATCAACACCAAGACTCCATGGGTGTCAGAATCATTACTTCATAATCTAGATTATTGACTCTAGTGCAAGTGGGAGACTAAAGGAAATATGCCCTAGAGGCAATAATAAAATTGTTATTTATATTTCCTTATATCATGATAAATGTTTATTATTCATGCTATAATTCTATTAACCGGAAACTTAGTACATGTGTGAATACATAGACAATACACAGTGTCCCGAGTATGCCTCTACTTGACTAGCTCATTAATCAAAGATGGTTATGTTTCCTAACCATAGACATGTGTTGTCATTTGATGAACGGGATCACATCATTAGGAGAATGATGTGATGGACAAGACCCATCCGTTAGCTTAGTATTATGATCGTGACAGTTTTATTGCTACTGCTTTCTTCATGACTTATACATGTTCCTCTGACTATGAGATTATGCAACTCCCGAATACCGGAGAAAACCTTGTGTGCTATCTCACAACATAATTGGGTGATCATAAAGATGCTCTATAGGTGTATCCAAAGGTGTTTGTTGGGTTGGCATAGATCAAGATTAGGATTTGTCACTCCATGTATTGGAGAGGTATCTCTGGGCTCTCTCGGTAATGATCATCACTATAAGCCTTGGCAAGCAATGTGACTAATGAATTAGTTAAGGGATAAAGCATTACGGAACGAGTAAAGATACTTGCTGGTAACGATATTGAACTAGGTATGATGATACCAATGATCGAATCTCGGGCAAGTAACATACCGATGACAAAGGGAACAACGTATGTTGTTATGCTGTTTGATCGATAAAGATCTTGGTAGAATATGTAGGAACCAATATGAGCATCCAGGTTCCGCTACTGGTTATTGATTGGAGATGTGTCTTGATCATGTCTATATAGTTCTCGAACCCGTAGGGTCTGCACGCTTAATGTTCGATGACAATTTGTATTATGAGTTATGTGATTTGATGACCGAAGTTTGTTTGGAGTCCCGGATGAGATCACAGACATGATGAGGAGTCTCGAAATGGTCAATACATAAAGATTGATATATTGGAAGGCTATGCTCAGACATCGGAAAGGTTTTGGAAGAGTTCGGACATTTTTCGGAGTACCGGGAGGTTACCGGAATCCCCCGGGGGAAGTAGTGGTCCTTCATGGGCCTTAGGGAAAGGAGAGGAGAGCCACAAGGGAGGCTTCCCCCCCCCCCATGGCAAGTCCGAATTGGACTAGGGAGGGGGCGGCGCCCCCTCTTTCCTTCTCCTACTCCTTCCCTCTCTCCCTCTCTTGGAAAGGAAGGGGACTCCAACTATGATTGGGAATCCTAGTTGGACTCCCCTATGGCGCGCGCCCCTCCTAGCCGCTGGACTCCTCCCTCCCTCCTTTATATACAAGGCCAAGGGGGCACCCCAAGGCACAACAGACAACCTCTTAGCCATGTGCTGTGCCCCCTTCCCCAGTTTAACACCTCGATCATATTGTCGTAGTGCTTAGGCGAAGCCCTGCGCCGGTAACTTCATCAACACCGTCGCCACGCCGTCGTGCTGACGAAACTCTCCCTCGTCCTCAATTGGATCAAGAGCTCGAGGGACGTCATTGTGCTGAACATGTGCTGAACACGGAGGTGTCGCACCTTCGGTACTTGGATCGGTTGGATCGTGAAGACGTTCGACTACATCAACCGCATTACTAAATGCTTCCGCTTTCGGTCTACGAGGGTACGTGGACACACTCTCCTGTCTTGTTGCTATGCTTCTCCTAGATAGATCTTGCGTGATCGTAAGAATATTTTTGAATTACTACGTTCCCCAACAATTAGCAGGCTAATTATCCTATTATTAATAATCCATTTAATCTAATTGACATTTCATATTAAGCACACAATATATTTCATTTTCATCCCTGAAGTACAACAGAGTACATCATCATATAGCTTCAGCACTGATCTACCCCATTACACAACTGCACGAGCACCAAATTTCACATGCAACATCTAGAACCTTTCGAAATTAGCATCATAGATGGTACATAGACAGATGTATCTCATCTGGAAAACTGCTGAAGCAGAAGGCGAATATTGAGCCTTCATTGATGTTGAAGGTCTTTGCAACTTTAGGCCAGTGCCTGTGGATGATTGATTGTCCATCCTTCATCCTCTTCAGGAACACTTCAATATTGAACCATGGGTGTTGTATGAATACCTTCCTCGCCTCCTGACCATACAGGTGGTTTGAGAGGTAATTATCAGTGAACTACTTTGGAAAGGCCTGAAAACAAGGATGTGCATAAATATCTTCTCTATATTAGAGATGGGGCAAAGGAATAAAAAAAGGCAAGGTATAATAGTTAGTACCATCCTGTAGTGAACTGATGTCTTCTTCATTGTGCAGACAAAGATCTTGTAGTTTTTTGTCGCGAATTTCTTTATCTAACAATCTTTCTAAGTTTCTTGACTTGACTGATATTCATGGACAACTCATTTCACCATATGCAAAAATGGTTGAACAGCGGGTCAAAACCTCTGACAGCGGGACCTACATGTGCAAGACCAAATAGTTAAAAACCTAAATATTAGAATGGCTCCTGCAATTGCACAATAATGTGCTATTAGACAGAGGACCATGCATGTGCAAACCTCGATTGTAAACCTCATTGCTTCCTATTGTTTCCTTGCAACACATATAAGGTAGTTAGTGATCAGGTTAAGTGAGGTTTCACATGTTATTAGTAAAATATGTTGATGAAAAATAAGCACACTGCCGATTCATCGGATTAATTCTAGCCACATGGAAAACCCATTTATCCAAACCAAGCAGGATTAAGAACTAGGAGATATAGCAATTGTATATGTTTCTCATGTATTAAGTGCAGCCAAATTCAATTATTCCTCACATGCACAACAATACAAAATTCTACCCATGACATTTGGACATCGCTTTGCAGAATTGAACCAAGCAGTTAACTAAACACCACAACAAATGAACCAAACATTAACTAAGCACCACATTGCACAATATAACATACTCCTAATAGAAGATCAGACAGTTAACCAAACCAAGCATGCTTAACAACTTGGAAATATAGCAATTGTATTTGTTTCTCATGTATTTAGTACAACCAAATTTGATTTAGTTCTCACATGGTATACAATAATAGAATGCACCCACAACAATTGAACATCGCATTGTAGAATTGAACCAAACAGTTAACTAAACACCACAACAAATGAACCAAACGTTAACTGAGCACCACATTGCACAATGTATAACATACTAGAAGATCAGACAGTTAACCAAACCAAGCATGCTTGACAACTCGGAAATATAGCAATTGTATTTGGTTCTCATGTATTTTTTAAAGAAAAATTTGATTTATTTCTCACATGGAAGACAATACAAAATTGCACCCTAAAGAATTGAACATCACATTTGTAGAATTGACCAAACAGTTAACTGAACATGACAACTAATTAACCAAATAGTTAATAAGTGAGCACCACATTGCATGACATATAGAACATATACACTAGAGAAATAGATTGCATGGTAAAAGTAGATAGCACAATTCACTAGAATTCGTTAAGGAAAGGTAGTAGCTAGCAAACTGAACATGGGTCCTTATAGTGAGCTAGTAAGACAAGCTACTCCTCATTGTCGGAGATATTGATGACGATTGACTCCTTGGACATGGAAGAGGGCGAGGCCTTCGCATCGTGGGTGCCCTTGTTGTAGTGGTGAGTTGCCTGAGCCGCTCTAGGAACCAACCTCCTGGCCCTCGAGTTGAGGTAAGCACGTGCACGCTGAGAAAACACTTCGTAGTCTTCATCGAAGGCACCGAGGGTGGCCTCCAGAAAACGCCACAAACTGTCGTTTAAAGCAGCCAACCGCGTCGCGTCGTCAGTGCACGAGGCGTCGACGGTGGCCTCGACGGTGAAGTGCTCCTCCAAGATCTAGGGGTCGGCACGAATGGCAGCCATCGCAACCTCATCCGTGCGTGTGGCCGCAATTTGCTTCTCCGCTGCCAAATGCTCCTTGAGCTCCTAGCTATACTGCATGCACCATGGCTTAGGGCGGCGCTTATTTGGTGGAGGGGTCGGTGACTTGGGTGGAAGGTGTCGCGCCGGCGGTCAGGGCATGTGGGATGTGGAAGGAGGAGGATGGGGGTCGGGTGTGGATTACCTGCCTAGATAGACGAGGTCAAGTAGCATGAAGGAGGGTCGTCGGTCAGGAGGTGGTGCTGCAAGCAAGGAGTGAAGGTTTCAACTTGGAAAGGAAGGAGGAAACAAGGGAAATGTGGCTTTTGGTAAGGGGGGTGGGGTGAGGAGGTAGATATTTCTACGGAAGCCGAAAATATTGAATCGGTTCAGCGAAAAAACAGGCGTGCAAAGTGTCATGACACGGTCCCTCATTCAGCACTATGTACGATATGTGAACATCACAAATGATTCAGATAACTTAACCCGTGTGTGATGAGTTTGAACATCAAAAAATTTGGTTCGACTTTCCCTGGTTACAGTGGTCATCCACGTCATTGCATAATTTGCATACACAAAGGAGACTACAGCACACCCACACTTCTTAATCGAGCAATTTTAGCAATTAAACATATCTAGCTGACCTAAAAATTACTCTAACAAATTAAATACCGACGCTCTTAATTAAACAAAACAAATAGTACTACTACAACTGGTGCTCCTCGATCTCCACCGCCTCCTCCATGTCCAGCTCGCGCCCGATGATCTCCTGGGGAAGGGGCTCCATGGCATCCATCGCACCATACTCGGCAAGCATCTCGCCATCCGCATCCGCCATATCTTTGGAATAGGCTGCCACGAGCTTGGCGTGGGCGGCCGCGATCTTGGCTTGGGCGGGCTTCGTCGTGCCAAGGTATGCCGCGTAGGAACGGACGGCTGCTCGAACACTCTCGGCGATTGCCAAGTCTTTGGCCGTGGGTTGCCGACGGTTGTCGGAGAAGTTTCGTTCGATTTGTGTGGTGACCGCCATGAGCTAGGCATGGGTGGCCTCGACATGGTCGTGGGCAGCCTCCAACAAGGCTAAGACTGCTGTTGCGGAATAGACAGCTATTGTGCCGCTCTCGCCAGTTGCTATCCCCGAGGCAGATGTTGATGCCGCCACCTGATAAGCAATAGCGACCGTTTGGGCTGCCTTGGCCGTCCAGTCGCAGATTGCGGCCGCGCTCACGAAGCTTGTTAGCACGCACCTGGCGGCTGCGGCCATGCTCTCAACGAAGTGGGCCACCGAAGTTGCCCTCATGAAGCGGGTCCATGTCCCCATCATTCATCGAGGACGACTGAATAGTGAAATGATATTTGAGGAGCGAGCTAGTGTGCTTGACACGCCGGCTGTGGACTGTAGCCGACGCACCTTCTCCTGTAAGCCATATGCATACTATACACCAACAGTGCTTCAGGATATTTTGTACTGCATCTCACACGGTTGGTGATAATAAACTGTGTGCGATCTACTTGATTTTTCGTTTTCATTTGAATTACATAATGGGGTCACAGCTGCAAAGGATGGTGTTTGAATTTCTAGAACTTTTAACTGTAGTGAACATGCAACTATAGGTGTGTCGTCAAAAATTTGGAATTATTCACGGTTCGTTTGGACATTTTTATAGATTAACTTGGTTTTCTAGGAATTTCAGGTGCACAATTCAAAATTAAACTACATGCACATGCTCCGGTGCACAAAAATGGGTTGTGAAATGATATATGTGTCCATAGGTTGATGCTTATGTCCCATCAAGAAATGGGGATGAACTTCAAACACCACGGCACTGTGGCTCTCCAGCAAATGTTGAGGTGCTTGCTTTTTTAATTCTAGTAAATACAAAACTCGTCTGAAATTCATGAACCTTGGCATGCTATCATGGAACGTCATCAACATGTTGGGGTAAAAAAATATTGTCCCATTTGGGGCAGGTTATGGTATAAGCTTCTCGCAAACCAGAGCTTCTCTCACAACAAGCCTGATGGTTTTGTTAGGGAACATGCCACCTTGGGGGATGAAACGATGTCTGTTGCCTCTTCTTACTTTCAAATTTTTCTTGTGTCAACAAAGAACAACAAGAGTGTTGTGCAATTTTTGGGATTTTTCGGGGTTCGCTTGGACATTTTTTTATACATTAACTGAGTTTTCTATGCATTCATGTGTATAATTCAAATTTGAACTACATGCACATGCTCCAGTGCATATAAACGGGTTGAAAACTCAAATGTGTGTCCTTGGTTGCAACCTTAGGTCCCATGCAAGAAATGGGAATGAATGTCAAACACCTTTGCCACTGTCGCTCGGCCGCTAACATTGAGATACATGGTTTTAAAATTCTAGTAAATCAAAAACTCGTCTGAAATTCATGAAACTTGACTTGATATCATGGAACGGCATCAACATGCAGTGGTAAAAATATTGTCCCATTTGGGGCAGGTTGGGGTATAGGCTTCTCACAAACCAGAGCTTCTCGCAACAAGCCTCATGGTTACGGTAGGGAACGTTTCACCTTTGTAGATGAAAGGATATCCGTTGCCTCTTCTTGATTTCAATTTTTTCTCTAGTGTCAACATAGAACAACAAGAGTGTTGTGTTAAATTTTGGAATTTTTTGGGGTTCGTTTGGACATTTTTATACATTAATTGAGTTTTCAATGCATTTATGTGCATAATTCAAATTTGAACTACAGGCACATGCTCTAATACATATAAATTAGTTTAAAATTCAAATTTGTGTCCTTGGTTGCATGCTTAGGTCCCATGCAAGAAATGGGAATGAATGTCAAACACCTTGCCATCGTCACTGGCCGCAAATATTGAGATACCTGGTTTTTTAATTCTAGTAAATCCGAAACTCGTATGAAATTCATGAAACTTGGCATGCTACCATGGAGTGGCATCAACATGTCGTGGTAAAATTTTTATCCCATTTGGGGCAGGTTTGGCTATATGCTTCTCACAAACCAGAGCTTCTCACAACAAGCCTGCTGGTTTTGGTAGGGAACGTGCCATCTTTGGGAATGAAACGATATCCGTTGCCTCTTATTGCTTTCAAGAAAATTCTACTGACAACATAGAACAACAGGAGTGTTGTGTTAAATTTTGGAATTTTGGGGGGTTCGTTTGGACATTTTTATACATTAACTGGGTTTTCTAGGCATTTTATGTGCATAATTCAAATTTGAACCACATGCACATGCTCTAGTGCATATAAATTGGTTAAAAAAATCAAATATGTGTCCTTGGGTGCATTCTTAGGTCCCATCCAAGAAACAGGAATGAATTTCAAACACCAGGGCACTGTTGATTGCCGGCAAAATGTTGAGATACTTTGTTTTTAAATTCTAGTAAATCCAAAACTCGTCTGAAATTCATGCAACTTGGCATGCTATCATGGAATAGCACCCGAGATGTTGTGGTATTTTGTGTCCATTTTGAGAGAAGGCGCACTCGAATAACAACCAATAAAGGCATTTTGAAACAAATAGCTGCCACTTTAACATCGCAAACGTTTTGGATAGAACACCCATATGTAAACCAATAGCTTCCCTAGTAAGCCAAGGGAAAATGTGCCGAGCAGGATTTGTGCAGCTCTTCACCGCAAACGTTTTAGATAGAACACCTGTATGCAAAGTGAGAGCTATGGTCTTCCACGGTAAACCAGGGGAAAATTCGCCATGCAGGATTTGTGCATCTCTTCAACGCAAACGGTTCATATTGAATAAGGTATGCAAAGTGAGACTTCGGCACTAAGCCAAGAGAAAATTTGGCAAGCAGGATTTGTACCTCCCTTCAATGCAAAGGGGTTTTTTGGACGACCCGTGCGCAACCACATACAGACAATTTGGTAAGATTTGCATCTGTCATATTGGGTATATTGCCATTTTTCAAACTGGAAAGATTGACATTTGTTGATCTAGTAACATTACCATTTGTCAATCCTTGTAACACTGCGATTTGTCAAAATATTCAGCTAAAAATCACTAGCACTATCTAATTTTTGCAACTAAAATTTAGTAATTAAGCATAGATTTCATTCATAGATTAAGCAGTCATTCTTAATTTATACAAACAGTTCAACTCGACAGCTGAATCGACCAAACTTTTCCCAATTGTTGCCAACCACATACTAAAAATAGCTAGTTCAACTATATATACTAGCTAATTTTAAGTACGGTGTACAGTTCCACCATATCTATAGTCGGATGAATTGAATAAAATAGCCCCTAAATACTACTACTACTATGGAGGGGCTTTGTACTACTTCCGGCGGCCTCTCCTCTGCCGAGCATGCAGAGTAAGAGGCAGAGGAGGAGGAGCCTACCGACGAGCTGGACAACTGCAATATGGTGACTGTCGCTGCTGCACCTTTAGCGACTCTCACCTCGAACGCCCTCTGCCGCTCCAGACAGCCCCTCTTGAAGCGGCTGGACTGCTCATAGATCTCCTGATTCCTCGCCTCTGCGTCGGCATGTGTTGCGGCCACGATCGCGTAAAGGATCTTTGCATGCTCGACGAGGCGCAACTCCTCCTCCCACAGGAACTCGGTGTAGCGTGCAAGGTCGCTGACGCATGTGTGGGCCTCCACCTCCGCCTCCCTCCTTCGGGCAATGGTGGCGGAGCGGGTGATGACCCCGGCGGTCGACGGTGGGTTGGCAGCCACGGCGGCCACGACCACCACCTCCCGCCTTCGGGCCGCGATGGCGGAGCGGGTGATGGCCATGGTGGCCTGCAGTGGGGTTGCGGCCACGAAGACCACCTCCCGCCTTCGGGCCGCGGGGCGGAGCGGGTAATGGCCCTGGCTTCCGACGGTGGTGTGGCGGCAACGGCGGACGGCAACAGCTGCCAACGGGCAGCGGCGGAGGAGCATGTGGTGGGTGTTCCATGCACACCCAATAGGGACGCCACACACACTACACTACATCGGGGACTGCACCGCCGCCGCGGTGTAGCCTCCCAACTAGAGCTGTCCTCTGATGACGGTGGAGTGGCTGAGCGATGATGATGGACCGGTGCCATTGGCGATTGTGGAAGAAGTAGACAAGATAAGCTACAGGGAGGGAGGGCAAAATGCGACGCGGGACTCGCCGGCCGGTAGGGAGGGCTGGTAAGCATTGGGATTTTTGGGGATTTCACCGAGTCGGGAGGGAAGCTTGTGCAGGAACCTGCGCGGTTGCGCCGGGAACAGGCTCACCACCATTTGTCCAAAAGAATGCCCCCGCACGCTGCTCAAGCTTGAGCTCGAAGCCGTCTGCGGTAGCGGGGTGACAAGATGTGCGAGAGGAGGATGAAAGGACACGTACACATACTATTAATAATAAATATTTAATTACCTACTATACCCCCATCCTGGTTTATAAGTAGTATTTAATTAATAAAATATGAATGCATGTCGCCAAAGATTATATCGTTGGGTTCGTATTTGAACATAGTTTCCAGTTATATAATTTTTGTAACATGCATTAACATTTTGTTGGTTAATTTAAGGTTATATACGAGCAAGAGTTTTCCCACAACACACATGGCTTATTCCATCAGAAATAGCTTGGATGGATCAACTGTATGCCACGTATCGCTCACACAACTCTAATCTGATTCGTGCTTGATGTCTCCGACATTGCTCGCACAGTTTGTCTTATTTGCCACGTATCACTGTGCTGGCCTCTGCTCACGTCCCTCGGCTAGATCTGCTCACCATTAGGAGTCGTGGCGCGCTCTGCTCACGTCCGTCGGCACGCTCGGCCTGTAGACAGCTTTTCCTTGCGTTTTCAACTCCTATATGCATATATATATATATATATATATATATATATGGTTGCTTGTCGTTGAGGCAACCGCGAAGCGCTCTGCTCGCGTCCCTCTGCGTCTGCTCTGCTAGCGGTTGGGCCTTTGCACGATCACGTCGGGGGTCCCATATGCATGCGGTTGCACCGCACGCGTTGCCACGCGATGCAGTTACATGCGGCACGATGGAGTTACATGCTGCAAATTAGAACTGCCATCAAGGCGTGCCGATACTCTAGGCCGTTCAGCTTCCCCTTTAATTGTTGTGGCCATTATAACCTTAGTCTCTTCAACCTTCCGATCACGCCCCACAACACAACAAGCACACCCACGACGACACATAGAGAGGGGAAGTCTTGTGGTGCTCCAATGGAGTTCGGTGAGCATAAAGTGGAGACCCACGCGAGGGCAACAGATCTCTCGCTTGTGTACACCATCGACCCGGCCGTGGTGGATAACTACATCAACACGGTCGAGCAGTTTCTTGCTCGAGACAAGTACAAGGTGGTTGGCATCGACCTCCAATACACTGTCGATCGTCGGAACATATCTCAGAAGGTTGTCGTTGCCCAGTTGTGCGTGCACCATCATGTCCTCATCTACCACTACTGCATGGCCACAAAGCCTTCCGACCGTTTCGCCAGGTTTGTCAACAGCACCGACCACAAGTTCACTACGGTGGAAACCTATGACGATGTAAAAGCGCTCAGGGTTACGGGCTTGGCCTGCAAGAACCTTGTCGAAATTTGTGAGCACACAGGGTCTGGGGCAGCACGAAGAAGGTGTAATGCCCCGGATTCGATGCGCCAGGTGTCTGCCAGTTATTCGCCGTTGTTGCCATGTCATTTGCTTGCGTGTTGCATTTTATCATGTCATCATGTGCATTTCATTTTGCATACGTGTTCGTCTCATGCATCTGAGCTTTTTCCCCGTTGTCCGTTTTGCAATCCGGCGCTTCTATGTCATCCGGCGTCCCCTTCTAGACTCTCTTCGTGTGCGGGTATTAAACTTTCTCGGAATGGACCGAGTCTTGCCAAGTGGCCTTGGTATACCACCGGTAGACCGCCTGTCAAGTTTCATGCCATTTGGAGGTCGTTTGGTACTCCAATGGTTAACCGGGTAACCGTAAAGCCTCCTTCTCCTTGCAGCCCAACACCCCTTCCAAAGTGGCCCAAAACCCACCTAACTCCCCTCCATGCTCTCGGTCGTTCGATCATGATCGCGTGGCCGAAAACCACTCCTCATTTGGACTCTCCTAGCTCCCTCTACCTATATATTTGCACCTCCCCTGAAATTTCCGTAGATGAAACCCTAGCCCCCCTCCCCTCGCGCCGCCGGACATGTCCATCCGCGCCGGACATGTCCGCCGGACACGTCGCTCCGACCAATCGGGCGTCGCCACGTCGCCCCGCCGCCGCCCGCAGCCAACCAGCCGCCGCCACCTCACCCGGCCCGCGCCCTCCTCTCTCCACCGCGTCGCCGCGGGCCGCTCGGCCCATCGCGAGCCCGCACCGGGCCGCCTCGGACCCGAGCGCCGCCGCCGCGGCCCGTGCCTCGCCTCCGCCCGTGCGCTGCGCCGCTGCGCGGGAGCCCCGCCGCCGCGCCCCTCCGGCCGACCCTGAGCCCCGCCGGCGACCTCCGCCGCCCTCCGGCGCCTCCCACCGCCGCCGCGGGCGCCGCCCGCGCCGCGCCGTCGCCTCCCCGCGCTCGGGTGCGCGCCGCCCGCGCCTCCGTGCATGCTCGCGCCGCCCTGCTCGACCTCGCCGGCCTCTCCTCAGCCGGCCGCCGCCGCCGTTTGCCTCGCCAGAGGCCGGGTCTCTCCTCTGACCTTGCCGGCCTCCGCGCCCGGGCCCCGCCGCCTCAGCCTCCCTCCGGCCGGATCCGGCGCCCCTCGACCTCCCCGGCCACCTCCCCGAGCCCGGCCACTGCCTCCCTCGTCTCCGGCGACGCATCTCCGGCGAGATCCCGACGTGCATCGTAATCCGTGCCGAAACCCTAAGGTTGACCCGAAATTGTCCAAGTCCCAGATTTTGTTATTTTCATGCCATGTTCGACGCATCATAACTCTGCATCTGTAGCTTCGTTTTGCGCGTGTAATATGTCAAATTGTTCGTCTCGACGTGTACATCATTTCATTCCATTGCATCATATTCATTTGGGGTCATCTTGATGCCTAAATCATCGTTGTAAGAGTGCTTCATGATGTTTTCTGCTGTCTGTTATCAGAACGAGCTCTTTTGTCATTTTTGCCATGATTGATGTGTGCATCCTATGAGGTTGATGTCTTCATGTGTTTTGAACTATGCTATGTCTTCTTTACAGAGGTGCTTACTATGTATTTTTGTGATCAATGTGGTGACTAGCACAAGCATGCAAACTAGGCATCATGATGTTGCTAATTTTAGTTCCTGTTCTGCTGTTATTTTGATGCCATGTAAACATGATGCTACAGAGTGATCCATGCATATTTAGAGATACTTCAGTAAGGGTGTTTTGAACAATAGGTTATTGTCTATCCATTCATGCTCTTTGTTGCAATTATGGAGTAGGTAAGCATGTCATTTGAGTGCTTTACTTTTGCTTCAAAATGTTTCCTGGCAGATTGTTTACATGTTATGCAATTTGGCCAAGGTTGCTATAATTGATCCTTGCATGCTATGGACTTGTTCTTGACTTGGTTTGTTTCACAAACATGTCTTCTTGATGATGCTATGATTATCTTGTCATTCAATGACTTGTGGTGAGTGTATCGAGCTTGTTAAGTAGTGTTCCCGTTGTTGCTGTTTTGCTAGGCTGAATCTGTTATTTCGTGATGCTATATTAACGTGTTGCTACTAATCATTCTATGCATAATCTGGAGATGTTCTATAAACATGTTTTGATATATATGTCATCCTCTATCCATACATGCCCCTGGTTGAATTTATAGGTTGCTGTAGCTTGTTATAATCTTGCTCTAAAGTGGCTTCATAATGTTGTTGTCAGCCTGTTTACATTAAGTTCAGTTGTTTACATGTGTTTTGCTAGTGATCCATGCATCCTATGAGCTTGCTATTGTCATGCTTAGCTTCACAAGTATGTGTTCTCACTGTTGGTTGCCTTGACATGCCATGTTTTGCTTTGTGGTGAGTGGTACAAGCTCATTAACATGCCTTCATAATTATGTTCCTGCCATGTTTGAATCTGTATAATAACTTGCCATGTTTACATGCGTGCCATCATATTTTCTGATCCTTTTTGGCTTATGGTCAGTAAGGGACTTTTGATCTATGCATTTAATAGATTCATGCCATGCCTTTGTTTTCCATGATAAGTTCCTGTAACATGTTGTTTGATAGCTCTAAACATTGCATCGTGATGTTATTTTCTGCAAAGTCTGAAATTGTAGTTACTTGCAATCTTACCATGTGTGTTTGAGCATATTCTAGTGATTTCTGGAGATAGCTCAGTGTTCATGTTTTGTTGTGATTTACCTGTACATCATGTCCATGCCTTTTGTTATTATGTTGGGGTGTTGTAGCATGTTGTTTTGATGCTTGCAATATGCCTAGTTGCTGTTTTGGACAGCTTGTCCTTTAAACTTGTATGGAGTGTATGTGTTTGAACCGTTGCTCCGTTTTGAGTGTGCTTTATATGAAACTTTCTTAGAATTGCATATGGTTTCATATTATCATGTTGCATCCTTGTTTTGGAGTGTTTGCTTGATGTTTGAGTGCATTTTGCATCAATGCCATGTTTAACTTGTTTTGCTCATATCTTCTAGGCCGTAGCTCCGAACTAAATGAACTTTATATGTAACTTGACTAGAATCTCGTGTAGATCATCTTTGTGCATCTTAAACTTGATGTTTAACAACTTGAACATAAGGTTTATTCAGATCTGGACCAATTTCAAAATTTGCATATGAGGACTTACCGGAATTGTTATATGTTGATCCCGGCCTCATTTAAACTTGCCTTGATGTGTTGCTCTTGTTTGCATCATCTCTTGCCATGAGTAGCTTCATGTAGCTTTGTCATGCATCATGCTTGATTGTGCATCATGCCTTGTTCATGTGTGGTGTGTTTACCTTGTTGTGTGCTTCTTTTCGATAGTTCTTGTTTCGTTGCGATCGTGGGGATGCGTTCGTCTACGATTGGTTCGTCTTCGTGGCTTCATCCATTCGTCTTCTTCATGGCTCGTTCTTCTTCCTAGCGGGATTTCAGGCAAGATGACCGCTACCCTGGATCTCACTACTATCATTGCTATGCTAGTTGCTTCGTTCTATCGCTATGTTGCGTTACCTATCTTTTGCTCATCAAGCCATCCCATATTGCCATGAACCTCTAACCTTTGACACCTTTCCTATGCAAACCGTTGTTTGGATATGTTACCGCTTTGCTCAGCCCCTCTTATAGCGTTGCTAGTTGCAGGTGAAGTTGAAGATTTCTCCATGGTGGACAGGATTTTGGTTGGGATATCACAATATCTCTTATATTATTAATGCATCTATATATTTGGTAAAGGGTGGAAGGCTCGGCCTTTTGCCTGGTGTTTTGTTCCACTCTTGCCGCCCTAGTTTCCATCATACCGGTGTTATGTTCCCGGATTTTGCGTTCCTTACGCGGTCGGGTGATTTATGGGACCCCCTTGACAGTTCGCTTTGAATAAAACTCCTCCAGCAAGGCCCAACCTTGGTTTTACCATTTGCCTCACCACCACCTACTTTTCCCTTGGGAGCCGCTCTCTCGAGGGTCATCTTTATTATAGCCCCCCCCCCCGGGCCAGTGCTTGTCTAAGTGTTGGTCCGAACCAGAGCCACTTGTAGCGCCACCTCGGGGAAACTTGAGGGTTGGTTTTAGTTGTACGTAGTGTTCATCCGGTGTTGCCCTGAGAACGAGATATGTGCAGCTCCTATCGGGATTGTCGGCGCATCGGGCGGTCTTGCTGGTCTTGTTTTACCATTGTCGAAATGTCTTGTAAACCGGGATTCCGAGTCTGATCGGGTCTTCCTGGGAGAAGGCCTATTCCTTCGTTGATCGCAAGAGCTTGTCATGGGCTAAGTTGGGACACCCCTGCAGGGTATAATCTTTCAAAAGCCGTGCCTACGGTTATTGGCAGATGGGGATTTGTTAATGTCCGGTTGTAGATAACTTGACACCAGATCCGAATTAAAACGCATCAACCGTGTGTGTAGCTGTGATGGTCTCTTTTCGGCGGAGTCCGGGAAGTGAACACGGTTTCTGTGTTATGTTTGACGTAAGTAGGAGTTCAGGATCACTTCTTGATCATTGCTAGCTTCACGTCCATTTTGCTTGCTCTCTTCTCGCTCTTATTTGCGTATGTTAGCCACCATATATGCTTAGTCACTGCTGCAGCCTCACCACTTTACCCCTTCCTTTCCTTTAAGCTTTGCTAGTCTTGATACCCATGGTAATGGGATTGCTGAGTCCTCGTGGCTCACGGATTACTACAACAACAGTTGCAGGTACAGGTTATGCGATGATCATGACGCGAGAGCGATGTTTGCTTGCGTTGAGTTCTTCTTCTGCTTCTTCGATCAGGGGATAGGTTCCAGGTCGGCAGCCTGGGCTAGCAGGGTGGATGTCGTTTGAGTTTCTGTTTGTGTTTCATCCGTAGCCGGATGATGCTCTGATGTATTGTGATGTTGTATTCGTGTGGCATTGTATGCCTTATGTATGTATCCCCATCTATTATGTAATGTTGATGTAATGATATCCACCTTGCAAAAGCGTTTCAATATGCGGGTCTATCCTTGGTGGGACCTTCGAGTTCCTTTTGGATAGGGTCGCATATTGGGCGTGACAAGTTGGTATCAGAGCCTCGACCGACCCTAGGAGCCCCCTTGATTGATCGTGTAGTTTGGCCGATATTGAGTCTAGAATAAACTATTTTCGGAGTCTAGTTATATCGGAGAGTAGGAATTCTTTTTACTCCTCAGCCCCTTCGTCACTCTGGTGAGGAATCTTGACGTAGATGTTTTGAATTACTCCTCTTCCCCTTCAAATTTTCTTTAGGATCACGCAGTTGGGTTTTTTCGATCGTTGGTTCTCAGCTCTTTTCATCCGGTGCATTTCTCGTCAAGTTAATTCGACTCTCTTCATCTTTGAGTTCAATCCTCAGTTGTTTTCTTTTCCCACCCACCCTCCCTTTTTCTTCTCAATACCGGAGTCCGTTATCGAGTATCCATCCTACTCATGTGAAGCCTTTGCTTTCTTTCAACCGCTGTTTTTCTCTTCAAGATATTCGTCGCTTCCCTTTCCAAGTTGCTTTTGTTTTCCCGCCCTCCCACCCCTTTCTTCCCGGAGTCTGACTCTCTCTCGACCAGCTATCTCATTCGTGCGGAACCTCTTCAGCCTTCCGTCAATTATCTCAATCGGTGAATTCTCGTCTAGTTCATCATTCTTCATCTCTTTATCTTCTCCGGTGGATTCAATTCATGTTTTTCAGTGTTGATCATATTCTTTTCCTCGGCTCAAGTGTTTTTCCTTGCTCGTTCATCTCTCACCAGTTTATTCATTCCGGAGTTCGGAAGACATCTCAGGAGATTCGTCTGTGTTTGAATTAATTCGAGGTTGTCACCTCTTTCAAATATTTCAATTGTTCCGGTGCATCATCTATCTATTCACCATCCCTTTTCAACGGTGTTTTTCTCTTCAGTGGGCCCTAACCCACAGGTCTTTTTCCAGGATCTTACCTGACTCTCCTAATTCGCCCGGAGTATTCTCAAATTATTTTCAAGTCTGACATAAGAATGAATTTCATCAGTCAGATGCCTTTCCAAGATCGATTTCAAATCATTTCATTGTTGGCTCAACCTCTCTGCTTTCATTCTCCCGGAGTACCTCAGTTATTTTGGTGTTGTTTCTCGTCGACATTTGAGGATCGAAGAAGAGTTTTTCCTCTAAATCTTGTCCGTTCTCTCGAAGTTTCGTGGTTCTAGCTTCATGTTATCCTCGCGAATTATTTCAGTTTGTCAGATATTCTTTTCTCACCTATCCGGAGTTTGTCAGAAGCTGTTTTTCCGTTTCTTTTCACCGGAGGCCATCGTTCCTGAAGAATTCTTCGTCCTCACATTTCAGCTATCGTTATCTAATTATTCCGATGCTTCATTCAAGTGTTCTTTAATCAGCTTGTGATCTCTTTGTTCTTTTACATCTAAATCCCCTCCAGCTTATTTGTTCTTCTCATTCTTCCGGTGATTATTTCTCTTTCGTCAGTCATTTCCAAATTCTTACGGTAGTTCGTCCAAGATTCTTTTTCCTTTGTCATAATATTAATTCATTCATTCTTTCCAATCCTACCGGTGGCTCATGAAGACTTTCTCAAGTTATGGGCTATGTTCCCCCTTAATCCTTTTCCAATGAGAATAAGTAGTATGCAAATATCCCTTGCTAGTCATCAATTTAATTTGGTGAAGGATAAGCATACAATAAATCTTATTCTTATTTCCTCGAGGTGATTCAATCCTTTTCCTTGGAGTTTGTAATTGATGAATAAATTCTAGTTTCAAGTGTCTTCATCTTTTCTTTCCGGAGTTCAATTTTCCTCAGCCATTTCGTCGGAACCTCCATCTAAATCATCGCAAGACTCATCTTATTCTTCATCCTTCATTCTATCTCATCATCCTTTTGTTACCGGAGTTCTTCATGGTGGTTCTTCATGATTTAATTCATTCTTCAAGTGTTCATCAAGATTCTTGTCGGTGGAGTTCAAGTATCTTTCCTTCCTGATTCTCGAAGTGCAATTAATTCTCCATATTCTCTTGAAGTGGAGTTTTGCATTTCTTCGTTCTTCTAAGTTATCCAATCATTTCCGTTTGTGGCCGGTTATCACCTCATGATCTTGAGATGTTACCTATAAGACCACAACAAGCTTTTTCTTCCGTTGTTGATTTTCTCAACAACTCTGTTCAATCCTTCCTTCTAAGTTCATTTCATTCATTTCTCTTTCAATTCTTTCCGGAGGTTTTGTGTCATGTCTTCATCAAGTATCATTCCGTCCTCTCGAGTTCGTGTTCTATTCTTTCCTTGTTCAACCGGAGTGCTGCCTAAATTCTTTCAGTCTTATTCGTTTATCATCTCGTTCTATCCAGAGTAATTTCATAGTCTATCGGATACCGTAAGCTTTTGATTCTCGTCATTCTCGTTGATCCTCTCTTTTTCTCGAGTGCTCTCGATTCTATGCTTCTTCTCTTGAGTTCTTGTTTCACCTTATCCCTTTTTCCCTTTCGTCTCGGTCCTAAGATCTCGGGACGAGATCTCTTGTTAGTGGAGGAGTGTTGTAACGCCCCGGATTCGATGCGCTAGGTGTCTGCCAGTTATTCGCCGTTGTTGCCATGTCATTTGCTTGCGTGTTGCATTTTATCATGTCTTCATGTGCATTTCATTTTGCATACGTGTTCGTCTCATGCATCTGAGCTTTTTCCCCGTTGTCCGTTTTGCAATCCGGCGCTTCTATGTCATCCGGCGTCCCCTTCTAGCCTCTCTTCGTGTGCGGGTATTAAACTTCCTCGGAATGGACCGAGTCTTGCCAACTGGCCTTGGTATACCACTGGTAGACTGCCTGTCAAGTTTCATGCCATTTGGAGGTCGTTTGGTACTCCAACGGTTAACCGGGTAACAGTAAAGCCTACTTCTCCTTGCAGCCCAACACCCCTTCCAAAGTGGCCCAAAACCCACCTAACTCCCCTCCATTCTCTCGGTCGTTCGATCACGATCGCGTGGCCGAAAACCGATCCTCATTTGGACTCTCCTAGCTCCCTCTACCTATATATTTGCATCTCCCCTGAAATTTCCGCAGATGAAACCCTAGCCCCGCTCCCCTCGCGCCGCCGGACATGTCCATCCGCGCCGGACATGTCCGCCGGACACGTCGCTCCGACCAATCAGGCGTCGCCACGTCACCCCGCCGCCGCCCGCAGCCAACCAGCCGCCGCCACCTCACCCAGCCCGCGCCCTCCTCTCTCCACCGCGCCGCCGCGGGCCCGCTCGGCCCATCGCAAGCCCGCCCCGGGCCGCCTCGGACCCGAGCGCCGCCGCCGCGGCCCGTGCCTCGCCTCCGCCCGTGCGCCGCGCCGCCGCGCCGGGAGCCCCGCCGCCGCGCACCTCCGGCCGACCCCGAGCCCCGCCGGCGACCTCCACCGCCGCGGGCGCCGCCCACGCCGCGCCGTCGCCTCCCCGCGCTCGGGTGCGCGCCGCCCGCACCTCCGTGAGTGCCCGCACCGCCCTGCTCGACCTCGCCGGCCTCTCCTCAGCCGGCCGCCGCCGCCGTTTGCCTCGCCGGAGGCCGGGTCTCTCCTCCGACCTCGCCGGCCTCCGCGCCCGGGCCCCGCCGCCTCAGCCTCCCTCCGGCCGGATCCGGCGCCCCTCGACCTCCCCGTCCACCTCCCCGAGCCCGGCCACTGCCTCCCTCGTCTCCGGTGACGCATCTCCGGCGAGATCCCGACGTGCATCGTAATCCGTGCCGAAACCCTAAGGTTGACCCGAAATTGCCCGTCCTAGATTTTGTTATTTTCATGCCATGTTCGACGCGTCATAACTCTGCATCCGTAGATCCGTTTTGCGCGTGTAGTATGTCAAATTGTTCGCTTCGACGAGTACATCACTTCATTCCATTGCATCATATTCATTTGGGGTCATCTTGATGCCTAAATCATCATTGTAAGAGTGCTTCATGATGTTTTCTGCTGTCTGTTATCAGAACGAGCTCTTTTGTCATTTTTGCCATGATTGATGTGTGCATCCTATGAGGTTGATGTCTTCATGTGTTTTGAACTATGCTATGTCTTCTTTACAGAGGTGCTTACCATGTATTTTTGTGATCAATGTGGTGACTAGCACAAGCATGCAAACTAGGCATCGTGATGTTGCTGATTTTAGTTCCTGTTCTGCTGTTATTTTGATGCCATGTGAACATGATGCTACAGAGTGATCCTTGCATATTTAGAGATACTTCAGTAAGGGTGTTTTGAACAATAGGTTATTGTCTATCCATTCATGCCCTTTGTTGCAATTATGGAGTAGTCTAGCATGTCATTTGAGTGCTCTACTTTTGCTTCAAAATGTTTCCTGGCAGATTGTTTACATGTTATGCAATTTGGCCAAGGTTGCTATAATTGATTCTTGCATGCTATGGACTTGTTCTTGACTTGGTTTGTTTCACAAACATGTCTTCTTGATGATGCTATGCTTATCTTGTCATGCAATGACTTGTGGTGAGTGTATCGAGCTTGTTAAGTAGTGTTCCCGTTGTTGCTGTTTTGCTAGGCTGAATCTGTTATTTCGTGATGCTATATTAACGTGTTGCTACTAATCATTCTATGCATAATCTGGAGATTTTCTATAAACATGTTTTGATCTACATGTCATCCTCTATCCATACATGCCCCTGGTTGAATTTATAGGTTGCTGTAGCTTGTTGTAATCTTGCTCTAAAGTGGCTTCATAATGTTGTTGTCAGCCTGTTTACATTAAGTTCAGTTGTTTACATGTGTTTTGCTAGTGATCCATGCAACCTATGACCTTGCTATTGCCATGCTTAGCTTCACAAATATGTCTTCTTACTGTTGGTTGCCTTGACATGCCATGTTTTGCTCTGTGGTGAGTGGTACAAGCTCATTAACATGCCTTCATAATTATGTTCCTGCCATGTTTGAATCTGTATAATAACTTGCCATGTTTACATGCGTGCCATCATATTTTCTGATCCTTTTTGGCTTATGGTCAGTAAGGGACTCTTGATCTATGCATTTAGTAGATTCATGCCATGCCTTTGTTTTCCATGATAAGTTCCTGTAACATGTTGTTTGATAGCTCTAAACATTGCATTGTGATGTTATTTTCTGCAAAGTCTGAAATTGTTGTTACTTGCAATCTTACCATGTGTGTTTGAGCATGTTCTATTGATTTCTGGAGATAGCTCAGTGTTCATGTTTTGTTGTGCTTTATCTGTACATCATGTCCATGCCTTTTGTTATTATGTTGGGGTGCTGTAGCATGTTGTTTTGATGCTTGCAATATGCCTAGTTGCTGTTTTGGACAGCTTGTCCTTTAAACTTGTATGGAGTGTATGTGTTTGAACCGTTGCTCCGTTTTGAGTGTGCTCTATATGAAACTTGCTTAGAATTGCATATGGTTTCATATTATCATGTTGCATCCTTGTTTTGGAGTGTTTGCTTGATGTTTGAGTGCATTTTGCATCAATGCCATGTTTAACTTGTTTTGCTCATATCTTCTAGGCCGTAGCTCCGAACTAAATGAACTTTATATGTAACTTGACTAGAATCTCGTGTAGATCATCTTTGTGCATCTTAAACTTGCTGTTTAACAACTTGAACATAAGGTTTATTCAGATCTGGACCAATTTCGAAATTTGCATATGAGGAGTTACCAGAATTGTTATGTGTTGATCCCGGCCTCATTTAGACTTGCCTTGATGTGTTGCTCTTGTTTGCATCATCTCTTGCCATGAGTAGCTTCATGTAGCTTTGTCATGCATCATGCTTGTTTGTGCATCATGCCTTGTTCATGTGTGGTGTGTTTACCTTGTTGTGTGCTTCTTTTCGATAGTTCCTGTTTGGTTGCGATCGTGAGGATTCGTTCGTCTACGATTGGTTCGTCTTCGTGGCTTCATCCATTCGTCTTCTTCATGGACTCGTTCTTCTTCCTAGCGGGATTTCAGGCAAGATGACCGCTACCCTGGATCTCACTACTATCATTGCTATGCTAGTTGCTTCGTTCTATCGCTATGCTGCGTTACCTATCTTTTGCTCATCAAGCCATCCCATATTGCCATGAACCTCTAACCTTTGACACCTTTCCTATGCAAACCGTTGTTTGGCTATGTTACCGCTTTGCTCAGCCCCTCTTATAGCGTTGCTAGTTGCAGGTGAAGTTGAAGATTTCTCCATGGTGGACAGGATTTTGGTTGGGATATCACAATATCTCTTATATTATTAATGCATATATATATTTGGTAAAGGGTGGAAGGCTCGGCCTTTTGCCTGGTGTTTTGTTCCACTCTTGTCGCCCTAGTTTCCGTCATACCGGTGTTATGTTCCCGGATTTTGCGTTCCTTACGCGGTTGGGTGATTTATGGGACCCCCTTGACAGTTCGCTTTGAATAAAACTCCTCCAGCAAGGCCCAACCTTGGTTTTACCATTTGCCTTACCACCACCTACTTTTCCCTTGGGAGTCGCTCTCTCGAGGGTCATCTTTATTATAGCCCCCCCCCCCCGGGCCAGTGCTTGTCTAAGTGTTGGTCCGAACCAGAGCCACTTGCAGCGCCACCTCGGGGAAACTTGAGGGTTGGTTTTAGTTGTACGTAGTGTTCATCCGGTGTTGCCCTGAGAACGAGATATGTGCAGCTCCTATCGGGATTGTCAGCGCATCGGGTGGTCTTGCTGGTCTTATTTTACCATTGTCGAAATGTCTTGTAAACCGGGATTCCGAGTCTGATCGGGTCTTCCTGGGAGAAGGTCTATTCCTTCGTTGATCGCGAGAGCTTGTCATGGGCTAAGTTGGGACACCCCTGCAGGGTATAATCTTTCGAAAGTCGTGCCTGCGGTTATTGGCAGATGGGAATTTGTTAATGTCCGGTTGTAGATAACTTGACACCAGATCCGAATTAAAACGCATCAACCGTGTGTGTAGCCGTGATGGTCTCTTTTCGGTGGAGTCCGGGAAGTGAACACGGTTTCTGTGTTATGTTTGACGTAAGTAGGAGTTCAGGATCACTTCTTGATCATTGCTAGCTTCATGTCTGTTCTGCTTGCTCTCTTCTCGCTCTTATTTGTGTATGTTAGCCACCATATATGCTTAGTCACTGCTGCAGCCTCACCACTTTACCCCTTCCTTTCCTTTAAGCTTTGCTAGTCTTGATACCCATGGTAATGGGATTGCTGAGTCCTCGTGGCTCACAGATTACTACAACAACAGTTGCAGGTACAGGTTATGTGATGATCATGACGCGAGAGTGATGTTTGCTTGCGTTGAGTTCTTCTTCTACTTCGATCAGGGGATAGGTTCCAGGTCGGCATCCTGGGCTAGCAGGGTGGATGTCGTTTGAGTTTCTGTTTGTGTTTCATCCGTAGCCGGATGATGCTCTGATGTATTGTGATGTTGTATTCGTGTGGCATTGTATGCCTTATGTATGTATCCCCATCTATTATGTAATGTTGATGTAATGATATCCACCTTGCAAAAGCATTTCAATATGCGGGTCTATCCTTGGTGGGACCTTCGAGTTCCTTTTGGATAGGGTCGCATATTGGGCGTGACAGAAGGACTCCCTGGTTGAACTCGCCTCGGCCATCATCGACCCATACTACAAAAAGATGAAGTTGGATGCCAACAGAACATGTCCCGTATCCTGGCACGGGGCCTGGATGCGGCAACTGGATGAACCTCACCTTAGGTTCGTGGCCAAGAGCGTGTACATATGCTACGAGATGCACATGCGGATGGTTGACATGAGGAAGTGCCTCGTTAACCAAAGCGACAAGGCTGGATCAAGCCAAAAGCAGAGCAAGCATCACAAGAAGTAGATGATGATCAGTTGATCATTTATTTTAGTTAATCATGCATGTAATATATAGTTTACTTTGGTGTGTGGAAATGTCATGTGTGTAGTAGCCACCTATGTAATTATGCATGTAATAGTTTACTTTGGTGTGTGCAAATGCCATGGTTGTAGTAGCCACCTATGTAAGTGGATGTTTAATTTGGTTATGCAACCATGTCCTTATAAGTGTGTGTATATATATGTTGTTGTTCTGTATGCAATCTCGTCGCACAACACACACATCTTATTAGCAGCAATTGTCTGTGTTATTATCGGTCTTCGCACACATTTCTGATTACAGACTTGTTTGCCATGTATCACACACATCTTGTTATATTGAACCGTTTCTGTTCTCTTGTCTCAACGCAAACAGTTCATCTGAGTGAACTACGTGTCGTATATCACACACAACTTGATCTGGTTGGCCGTTTCTTTTGTGTTGCCTAATCACAAACAGTTCATCTAAGTGAACCATATGTTGTATACCGCACACACCTTTATCTGGATGCCTGTTTATTTTGTTCCTCCTCATCGTAAACAGTTAATTGAACTGAACCGTATGCCCTGCATCGCACACGCAACTAAAATTTGGACCATGTTTGATGCATCCATCATCGCAAATGTTTTGCACCTTTTTTGACGGTTTTTTTACACCACCGTTTGCGATTATTGCATCACACATAGTTTCGTCGAAGGGTCTCTGATCATAGTGTCGCGTTAGCAGCATCCTGCAGTAGTGTAAGTCACCATAAAAAATTCTCCTGGTGATTGTTGTGCTCATAATGATCTTATCGGGATGGATGTCAACGTGGTTGTTGATGAAGTCAATACCCGCTGCGATAACATTCTGGGATAGTTTGCCGGTAGGCGTCAAGGACTCAGTGAGATCATCCATGTGAACAAACATGGCATAGCAGTTGATGACCTTAGTTCTGTCCAAACATGAGCTGGGATAAATGAGCAATCAAAAAATAAAAGTGTGATGCACATGAAAAAGGATGTGAACTAAAAAGGGTGGGAGAAAAAATGGAGGACGAGAAGCATCTTACTCTATGATTGCATTCATATGCTTGCTCTTGCTTCGTGCATTTCCAAAACACCTCATGATATCATAAAGTGCTTGTTGTTGCTTTGTGGCCTTTATTGGAGGTTCAGAGTCCACTTCTGGGGGAGGTTGCACAACCCTTGCCTGCCGAACAGAACCTGGGGTGACACTATTGTGCACATCATCAGAAGTGGTAGCATGTATAGCGGCTGAGCTAGAAGGGGCTTGTGTCTGCTTTTTATTCCTAAGGACCACATCCTACTCCATCTTGCAAAGCGCTTCATCCATTGTTGATGATCTCCACAGGAGATCCTTCGTGTAGTAAACAAGCATGTGAGGAAGGCAAATTGTAAACGACCATACCGTTAATAGACAAATAAAAAAAGGAGAACGGAGATACAGAGTAAAGTGTGTGAGCATTGCTAAACAAGATAAGTTGCCAATGCAATAATGATAGGTGAATGATACCTTGAACAATAGGCTCAACAAATTTAACAGCCTTCCTGCCATCAACAATTGGCCGCGCCATCATCTGGACCGGCTGGGACGGGAATGCATATGAGATTGGAATAGCATCGACTGGCTCGTTTGGCTGGCTCAAATCATGTCCGAGGTTGAACGGTGGTGGCGTGAAAACCATAGGGTGCCTACCCTTGCGCTCATTCTGCTTTTCAATCACACCAATAGACGCTGCCAGTAGAGACAAATCACCAAAGACATCATTGTCAGCTGATCCGACATCCTTAGGTTTGGCAGTGGGACGGGGAGTCGTGTCCGGAATATCAATAACCACCTTCTTGGCTATCCCTTTTATAGGATGGTCAACTCTTGGAGTGTAAGGGACCTCCATATCCAGTGGGACACGTGTGTGCTTGAGAATTGGATTGGCAGGAATCTTTTCTTCATGAGAGACTGTCGATTGATGGACCTTTCCACCTCCAAATACCTTCATCTAATCTAGATCGCCGGTCTTGCCCTGAGGAGTGGGCGGGAACAAGGTTAAAGCAGGCACGTACCCTGTGTCCTGATCATGCACATTGCCTGACTGATCAGCTCTTTTCCGAGGGCTCTTCCTGGTACCCATTGCATGTTTTGTTGTTTTCTTGGCGGCTACATGTGGAGCAGCTTTGGAAACTAATGTGTGGAGGAGTGGTACGATCATGCGGTCCAACCCGATGTGCTTGTTGCGTGACTACCAGACCCTTGCTTTCCACAACAGTTGTGGCAGCCATACTTGTGCAATCTTCACCTACTGGGTGACCTTGCTCAAACGTGTCAATAGTAGTGTTTGCCGCATGCACATCCGGTTGCTACGTTTCGTGTGCAGGATCAGACACTGCTGGGATTGCACTACCTTCAAGCCCCTGTCTCATGGATACCAATGCAAGTGCAACCTCCGTTGTTCTTGGGGAGATCGATTCATCGGAACCCCTTGATCTTGCACCTTCATTGCCAGTCAACATAGCGGCAACGGATGACAACGACTTAACTGGTGCAGCAGAGCTAGTGGGAGTAGATGCTTTGACAAAGTCCACATTGTTAGAGGAAGCAAGCTTAGTGTGCATGTGCTCCAACGGGTCTTTTTTCTTTGATTTAGCCATATGAGCAGCCTGGTTGGTTCTCTTATTTAGCCTACTTGTATTAAATAGGGTAAGAAAAAATGTGACACATCATAGTTAAGAAAAAAAAGGGAAAATGTTGGACACGATCAAATAAGTAGCCATCTGTTTTATCGTACAATTATACATGTTAAATGCCAACTCCCTTGTTGGTACAAATATTCATGACATTAGATAAGGGGGGCACATGGAGGGGTCATGTAATTCGGAAAAATGGTCATCTAGAAAAGAAAAAGACTGTAAGTTGCCATGCATGAAAGACGTAATAAAATTGCCATGTTGTGAAATTAAATGTAGTGGTAGCATGTAATGGAATGGAATAAAATGAAGGTTGACAGGCCGGAAAGAGTAAAAAATGTGGGTAGTAAGGACTAAGTTGAAAAGTTGCCATGTGGTTAATGATGTGTGAGTACGAATGAAAATAAGGTGAAACAAAAATAAAAGTTAACATGTTGGGGATGAGAAGGTAGTAAGAAGATGCCATCTTTGTAGAGGTGAAGTTGCCGCATGGCGGCTAACCAAAAGTTGCCACGTATGATACAAGAATGTAGGGAAGTAAAGTTAACACCTTAGCGGGTGGGAGGGGAAAATTAAGGAGATGACATCCATGTAAAAGGCAGAGAGTTTCCATGTCTGGTCAACTAAAAATTGCCATGTAATGTCAGTAAAACTAGCCATGCATAAACATAACACTACTATACGTATGCCATACCACTAACCTTTTCCATGCATCCCTCATATCCTCAAGAACAACAGGATCTCCCGTGTTGGAGGACGCAAGCGGGAGATGAACGTGTAGCCGTATGAGCCTTGCATGCACGATCAGATGATCTAAAAGGTTGTTGGACAATTTTCTCTATAGATACTCTTCCACCAGCGGTCGCCTCCCTATATGAAAAACACAAAAATTAGTCGCCGAAAAAAGACGAAAAAGTAGAACAACTAGGAAAATAAAAAAATGATTTAAAAATTGCAAGAAACAATAATGAACACCAATTAAACCTCTTTCTAGCAGCAACTGGGTCCAACTTCGTCCTTTTGGAAGCAGCTTCAAGGTCCACATCTGGTGCATCCCTATCCCTTTTGGAGGCTTCAGGACCAGAAGTGCTCATGACAGAAGGCCAGCCCAATCCCTGTATCAACACCTCGCGGTTGTGCTCAAATGATGTATCATGCTCGGTATCGTCCTTTCTATTATCGCCATCATTACGGGTGTCGTCGTGCTGGTGATCATCGTCGCAGTCACTATCATCAACCGAGAGATCTTCATAACTTGGGGGCACCTCTTGTGAATCGTTGTGGTCGTATCTGCCCTTAGATCCAGTTGGACGAGAAGTGCCACCGCGAACAAAAGACTGAAACTGGTTGGTCTTCTCCGTCACTCGCCGACATTGCAGTCCAACCCTGTACAAGGTTGCCAATAAGTTTGGTCATACCGGACGCAAATTGTCCAACAAGATTCTCAATGTTACTTCTCTCCTGCATTTGGAAAACACAAAAATGGAAGAGAGACCAATGTGCTTAGCCAAGAGTATGAGCTATCTTGCAAAAAGATGAAGCAGAAAAATAGTGTGGTACTTACAGTTAATGGGCATGAAGCATTCCTGTGACCATCCATCCATTTGCTGAAGTTGTTGGGGGCCCCAAAGAAGCTGTAATCAACGTTGTGTTTGCCCATAAACTGAAAAAAAGAGGTAGCATGTTAAAGAGTAGTAAAGATATCATTGCGGAAGAAAGGATAGGTTGTTATCTTTAGTTTGAACATGTGAGACAACATGCTTATGAGCAAGAATAAGTTCCAATGACCGAAAACAATGGAAAAAATGATATTCTTTAATGTAGTAATGTCACTGATACGTCTCCAATGTATCTATAATTTTTAATTGTTCCATGCTATTATATTACCCCTGTTGGATGTTTATGGGATTTATTTTACACATTTATATCATTTTTGGGACTAACCTATTAACCGGAGGCCCAGCCCATATTGTTGTTTTATTGCCTGTTTCAGTATTTCGAAGAAAAGGAATATCAAATGGAGTCCAAACGGAATGAAACCTTCGGGACTGTGATTTTTAGGAAGAATATGATCCGGTAGACTTGGAGTTCACATCAGAAGATCATCGAGGAGGCCACGAGATAGGGGGCGTGCCCACCCCCCTAGGCGCGCCCTACCCTCTCATGGGCCCCTCGAGGCTCCCCCGACCGACTTCTTTCGCCTATATAAGCCTACGTACCCTAAAAACATCGAATAAGAAGATAGATCGGGAGTTCCGCCGCCACAAGCCCCTATAGCCACCAAAAACCTCTTGGGAGCCTGTTCTGGCACCCTGCCGGAGGGGGAACCCATCACCGGTGTCCATCTTCATCATCTCGGCGCTATCCATGACAAGGAGGGAGTAGATCACCCTCGGGGCTGAGGGTATGTACCATTAGCTATGTGTTTGATCTCTCTCTCTCTCGTGTTCTTTCTATGGCACGATCTTGATGTATCGCGAGCTTTGCTATTATAGTTGGATCTTATGATGTTTCTCCCCCTCTACTCTCTTGTAATGGATTGAGTTTCCCTCTTGAAGTTATCTTATTGGATTGAGTCTTTTATGATTGAGAACACTTGATGTATGTCTTGCCGTGTTTATCTGTGGTGACAATGGGATATCACGTGCCACTTGATGTATGTTTTGGTGACCAACTTGCGGGTTCCGCCCATGAACCTATGCATAGGGGTTGGCACACGTTTTCTTGACTCTCCGGTAGAAACTTTGGGGCACTCTTTGAAGTACTTTGTGTTGGTTGGATGAATCTGAGATTGTGTGATGCATACCGTATAATCATGCCCACGGATACTTGAGGTGACAATGGAGTATCTAGGTGACATTAGGGTTTTGGTTGATTTGTGTCTTAAGGTGTTATTCTAGTACGAACTCTTGAATAGATCGATCCGAAAGAATAACTTTGAGGTGGTTTTGTACCCTACCATAATCTCTTTGTTTGTTCTCCACTATTAGTGGCTTTGGAGTGACTCTTTGTTGCATGTTGAGGGATTGTTATATGATCTATCTATGTTATTATTGTTGAGAGAACTTGCACTAGTGAAAGTATGAACCCTATGCCTTGTTTCCTATCATTGCAATACCGTTTACGCTCACTTTTATCATTAGTTACCTTACTGTTTTTATTATTTCAGATTACAAAAGCCTATATCTACTATCTATATTGCACTTGTATCACCATCTCTTCGCCGAACTAGTGCACCTATACAATTTACCATGGGTGTTTTGGGGACACAAGAGACTCTTTGTTATTTGGTTGTAGGGTTGTTTGAGAGAGACCATCTTCATCCTACGCCTCCCACAGATTGATAAACCTTAGGTCATCCACTTGAGAGAAATTTGCTACTGTCCTACAAACCTGTGCACTTGCAGGCCCAACAACGTCTACAAGAAGAAGGTTGTGTAGTAGACATCAGTCACCAGCTGTGGGCGTCGAAGTGGAGAAGTGTGCATGATTGAAACAATGAAGTTGCCATTGCTAATACAGTATGTGTTGCCAGTCATGATTAGGGGACATGTAAGTAAAAAAATATACAATGAAAAAAGTGGCCAAGTTGTAGTGTATGAAAAGTGGAAAAAAGGAAAATAGCAATTGCTAGCAATGAAAGAAGAAGTTGCCACATATTTTGTATGTGACTGTGGAGATGGAAAAGTGCAGGTAAAAGTACTAGTCTGTAGCTTGCCAAACGTCCCATCGGGCTTCCTGTCCGCAGCGAGAATAGCCTTGATTGTGGCATCAGACCAAGCACACGTAACAAACTTGTGTGATGGAGGCAGTCCGCCAACCGGTTTAAGGTTGACAGTGTTGATGTCAAGTTTATCGACATACAGGAGCTGAAAGAAATGCAAACATGTAGGTCAAGGTGCTCACGCAAAATTAGCTTCTAATGCGAAAAAGGAGTAAGAAAACACTGGGGGAGGGAGGACGACCTAGAATGGAAAAAGCAAAGGGTTTGACATAAAAAAAACTTGCCATTAGACGCAACCGACAGCCTTGGTTGTACATTTTATTAGATAGTGAAGTATGAAGGAAACCAACTATGAACTTGCACCAGTTCATGTTGGTAATGTTGCCTATCTGATCCTGCGAGATAAACAAAATGACAAAATGACCAAGCAAAAGCGTAAGTTGCAGTATTATGTTGGTAAAAAAAAGAAGGGGAACTTGAAATCTACGAAATAAATGAATAAATAAACAGGTAAGGTGCAATCAGGTACGGAGCAACTCATACCAGAACAGGAAAGCATCTGTTGCTGGGGCGTAACAATGTCATTGGGGCAAAGACATTTGAGATCAAGTACATGAGCAATTTCCTCTTGAAGTCATCGTCGCTTGTTTGGATCGTAACAAGCATATTCACAAAAGCAGAGTTCGCCGGTAGGGACGTAAGACTAGGGAACATTTCAGGGAAAAGACATGCTTGCACTTTCGTATCAACCTTGTATGGGACATCCATGATGCCATTGGGGACACCAAGTGTGCTGAAAACAAGGTCCTCGTCTAATGGAATCCCACCATGCCCTGGTATGACAAATTCCCTCTTATCAGGCTGGTATAACCTTGCAAACCAGTCGCACATGGGGTTATTCAAATTGGTGCAACGTATGTTCATCAGCACCTGCATCCCCATTTCCTTTGCAGCTTCTTTCTGGGCTTATCAAAATTGGCATACAGTTCTATCATACGTTCATGTGCTCCCCCGTTGCGCGGGTTTTTCTGCTATTCAACACATATGCAAAATTGAAGTTAAAAAGGAAAGAATGGGAGCCTAGGGATTGGCATCATCCACAAACCACGTGTTTAATGAGAAAGAAAGTCATATAAATTCTACATACCTTCTTTGCATTGCGATTAGCACCACCCGCAACTTCAGCTCCGGGCGGCATGAAGTCATCATCATCGGAGTCAGGGACGTTCCAAACCATGGTGCTGCAAATCCAAATAGAAGACGTGAGTGGAACCTGAATATGCGAGTTTTAGTGAATACATGGCGAGTTCATGCATCAGAAAGTAGATTAGATTAGTTAATTGTAGAATCACATTCAAAACAGGGTGTCATCTTAGAGAGAAAAAATGTAAATAACCTACACACTTGGATGGCAATATTTGAGAAGGAAAACAGTTAAAAATGCCAGACATGACAACATGGGTCGACCACAATGTTTTTTGTTGTAAAACTTAAGAACAAACTTCTATGCACGGAAGGGGAATTGCCATCCAAAGAGATCAAATGAATGAAACAGAAAAGTTGCGGGTTATGATCATTGAAAGAGGAAAAATGATGACTGTTGTAGACAAAATTTGCATTAAACATTACAAAAAGTTTCTATTAAAAAATGAAGGAAAATGGACTGAAAATTGAAGTTGCCATGTAAATAACTTTGAGGTGGTTTTGTACCCTACCATAATCTCTTTGTTTGTTCTCCGCTATTAGTGGCTCTGGAGTGACTCTTTGTTGCATGTTGAGGGATTGTTATATGATCTATCTATGTTATTATTGTTGAGAGAACTTGCACTAGTGAAAGTATGAACCCTATGCCTTGTTTCCTATCATTGCAATACCATTTACGCTCACTTTTATCATTAGTTACCTTGCTGTTTTTATTATTTCAGATTACAAAAGCCTATGTCTACTATCTATATTGCACGTGTATCACCATCTCTTCGCCGAACTAGTGCACCTATACAATTTACCATTGTATTGGGTGTGTTGGGGACACAAGAGACTCTTTGTTATTTGGTTGCAGGGTTGTTTGAGAGAGACCATCTTCATCCTACGCCTCCCACGGATTGATAAACCTTAGGTCATCCACTTGAGGGAAATTTTCTACTGTCCTACAAACCTGTGCACTTGCAGGCCCAACAATGTCTACAAGAAGAAGGTTGTGTAGTAGACATCAAGCTCTTTTCTGGCGCCCTTGCCGGGGAGGTGAGTGCTTGAAGGTATATCTTAGATCTTGCAATTGAATCTTTTTGTTTCCTGTTTTATCACTAGTTTAGTTTATAAAAGAAAACTACAAAAAAATGGAATTGAGTTTGCCTCATACGCTTCATATTTTTAATATCTTTCATGAGATTGATGGAATGGAAAATTGTGCTCAAGTGCTAGAAGAAGAATGCATTAGAATGTTTGGTACTAGATCTTTGTATGATGAGCATGATTGCAATGTTGTTAGTATGAATTCCTTGAATATCCATGATGCTAATGATATGCAAAGCCACAAGCTTGGGGGAGCTATGTTTGATGAAGATGATATTTTTTGTTCCCCAAGTTTTGATGAGCAAATTTATTATGATGAAAGCATGCCTCCTATTTATGATGATTATATTGATGAAAGTGGGTTTGGAAGAGTGTCAACTTTAGGAAGTAGTGATCCCACTATTTTGGAGGATGTTAAATCTTATTGTGATGAACATGAAAGTGGATTTGGAAGAGTGTCAACTTTATTTAGTGATGATTCCACTATTTTGGAAGAGGTTCCAATTGATTATGAGAACAAAGTTGCTATCTATGATGATTATTGTGATGACTTGTATGCTATTAGGAATAATGATAACCATGAAACTTGTCATCATGATTTTAGTTTTCAATTGGATTATGCCTAAAATGATAATTATTTTGTTGAGTTTGCTCCCACTACTATTCATGAGAAGAATTTTGCTTATGTCGAGAGTAGTAAATTTTATATGCTTGTAGATCATGAAAAGAATGCTTTAGGTGCTGGTTATATTGTTTAATTCATTCATGATGCTACTGAAAATTATTATGAGAGAGGAACATATGCTTGTAGGAATTGCAATAATATCAAGTTTCCTCTCTATGTGCTGAAAATCTTGAAGCTATGCTTGTTTTACCTTCCTATGATAATTGATTATTGTTCCCATAAGTTGTTTGCTCACAAAATCCCTATGCATAGGAAGTGGGTTAGACTTAAATGTGCTAGTCATGTGCTTCATGATGCTCCCGTTATGTTTCAATTCTTATCTTTTATGTGAGCATCATAGTCATCATCGTGCCTAGCTAGAAAGGCGTTAAAGAAAAGCACTAGTTGGGAGACAACCCAATATTTATCCTTACTGTTTTTGTGTGTTCACATGATTATGCTACTGTAGTAATCATGTTTTATAGCTTTTGTTTCAATAAAGTGCCAAGTAAGACCTTTAGGCTAGCTTACGGTGATAGTTGTGTTGATCCTGCTGAGAATCAGAAACTTTTGCACCCAGTAAATTAGTTTTTTTAATTCACAGAAACGTCCTTATGATCTTATTATTTTTTATATGGATTGGTACACAAATTTCTTAGGACTTCCTAATTTGGTAGGATTTTTGGAGTTCTAGAAGTATGCGTTTGATACAGATTAATACAGACTGTTCTGGTTTTGACAGATTCTGTTTTTCGTGTGTTGTTTGCTTATTTTGATGCATCTATGGCTAGTATTAAGTGGTGTGAACCATAGATAAGTTGGAATACAGTAGATATTACACCAATATGAATTTATAATGAGTTCATTACATTACCTAAGTGGTGGTTTTATTTTCTTATACTAACGGAGCTTACGAGTTTTCTGTTGAGTTTTGTGTTGTGGAGTTTTCAAGTCTTGGGTAAAGATTTGATGAACTATGGAATAAGGAGCGGCAAGAGCCTAAGCTTGGGGATGCCCATGGCACCCCAAGATATTCAAGAATATCCAAGAGCCTAAGCTTGGGGATGCCCCGGAAGGCATCCCCTCTTTCGTCAGCATTCATCGCTTTTGATAAAAATAAGAGAAACCATGATATGAGAGGAATTAAGGAGACATAAAAGTTCAAGCTTGGGAATGCCAAAGGCACCCCAAGATACTGTTTCAAGAAGTCTCAAGCATCTAAGCTTGGGGATGCCCCGTTAGGCATCCCACCTTTCTTCTTCAACAACTATCGGATAGTATCGGTTGAGCCTAAGTTTTTGCTTCTTCACATGAGTTGTGCTATCCTTGCAATGTCATTTTATTTTTTTTTTGCTTGCTGTTTGAATACAATACCAAGATCTGAAATTCCTTAATGTTAGAGAGTCTTCACATAGTTGCACAATTATTCGACTACTCATGTATCTTCACTTATATCTTTCGGAGTAGTTTGTCATTTGCTCTAGTGCATCACTTATATCTTTTAGAGCATGGCGGTGGATATATTTTGTAGAAATTGCTAGTCTCTCATGCTTAACTTATATTATTTTGAGAGTCTTTTAGAACAGCATGGTATTTGCTATGGTTATAAAGTTGGTCCTAGAATGGTAGGCATCCAAGTTGGGTATAATAAAAACTATCATATAAAGTGAATTGGATACCATGATCAATTTGATACTTGATAATTGTTTTGAGATATGGAGGTAGTGATATTAAAGTCATGCTAGTTGGGTGATTATGAAAAATGCTTGTGTTGAGGTTTGTGATTCCCGTAGAATGCACGTATGATGAACCACTTTGTGATGAAGTTGGAGCACAATTTTATTTATTGATTGTCTTCCTTATGAGTGGCGGTCGGGACGAGCGATGGTCTTTTCCTACCAATCTATCCCCCTAAGAGCATGCGCGTAGTGCTTTGGTTTTTGATGACTTCTAGATTTTTGTAACAAGTACATGAGTTCTTTTGACTAATGTTGAGTCCATGGATTATACGCACCTCATCCTTCCACCATTGCTAGCCTCTCTTGTGTCGTGCAACTTTCGTCGGTACCGTACACCCACCATATACCTTCCTCAAAACAGCCACCATACCTACCTATTATGGCATTTCCATAGCCATTCCGAGATATATTGCCATGCAACTTTCCACTGTTCCGTTCATATGACACGCATTACCTTTTGTCATATTGCTTTTTGCATGATCATGTAGTTCACATCGTATTTGTGGCAAGGCCACCTTCATAATTTTCATACATGTCGCTCTTGATTCATTGCATATCCCGGTACACTGCCGGAGGCATTCATATAGAGTCATATCTTGTTCTAGCTTTGAGTTATAATTCTTGAGTTGTAAATCCATAAAAGTGTGATGATCTTCATTATTAGAGCATTGTCCCAGTGAGGAAAGAATGATGAAGACTATGATTCCCCCACAAGTCGGGATGAGACTTCGGACTTTACAAAAAGAAAAAAGAAAAAGGAAAGAAAAGAAAAAAGGAAAGGCCGGGGAAAAAAGGCCAAAAAAAGAGAAAAAAAGAGAAAAAGAAAAAAAACAAAAAAATAAAATGAGAGAAAAAGAGAGAAGGGACAATGCTACTATCTCTTTTTCCACACTTGTGCTTCAAAGTAGCACCATGATCTTCATGATAGAGAGTCTCCTATGTTGTCACTTTCATATACTAGTGGGAATTTTTCATTATAGAACTTGGCTTGTATATTCCAATGATGGGCTTCCTCAAAATGCCCTAGGTCTTCGTGAGCAAGCAAGTTGGATGCACACCCACTTAGTTTCTTTTATTGAGCTTTCATATATTTATAGCTCTAATGCATCCGTTGCATGGCAATCCCTACTCACTCACATTGATATATATTAATGGGCATCTCCATAGCCCGTTGATACGCCTAGTTGATGTGAGACTATCTTCTCCTTTTTGTATTCTCCACAACCACCATTCTATTCCACATATAGTGCTATGTCCATGGCTCACGCTCATGTATTGCGTGAAAGTTGAAAGAGTTTGAGATTATTAAAGTATGAAACAATTGCTTGGCTTGTCATCGGGGTTGTGCAAAGATAGAGCAACAGCCAGACTATATGATTTTGTAGGGATAACTTTCTTTGGCCATGTTATTTTGAGAGGACATGATTACTTTGATTAGTATGCTTGAAGTATCACCATTTTCATGTTAATATGAACTTTTATTTTGTATCATTTGGATCTGAACATTCATGTCACAATAAAGAAAATTACATTGAGAATTATGCTAGGTAGCATTCCACATCAAAAATTCCGTTTTTATCATTTACCTACTCGAGGACGAGCAGGAATTAAGCTTGGGGATGCTTGATACGTCTCCAACGTATCTATAATTTTTGATTGTTCCATGTTATTATATTACCCCTGTTGGATGTTTATGGGCTTTATTTTACACATTTATATCATTTTTGGGACTAACCTATTAACTGGAGGTCCAGCCCATATTGCTGTTTTATTGCCTGTTTCAGTATTTCGAAGAAAAGGAATATCAAACGGAGTCCAAACGGAATGAAACCTTCGGGAGCGTGATTTTTAGGAAGAATATGATCCGTGAGACTTGGAGTTCACATTAGAAGATCATCGAGGAGGCCACGAGATAGGAGGGCGCGCCCACCCCCTGGGCGCGCCCTACCCTCTCGTGGGCCCCTCGAGGCTCCCCTGACCGACTTCTTTCGCCTATACAAGCCTACGTACCCTAAAAACATCGAATAAGAAGATAGATCGGGAGTTCCACCGCCGCAAGCCTCTGTAGCCACCAAAAACCTCTCGGGAGCCTGTTCCGGCGCCCTGCCGGAGGGGGAACCCATCACCGGTGGCCATCTTCATCATCCCGGCGCTATCCATGATGAGGATGGAGTAGTTCACCCTCGGGGCTGAGGGTATGTACCCGTAGCTATGTGTTTGATCTCTCTCTCGTGTTCTCTCTGCGGCACGATCTTGATGTATCGCAAGCTTTGCTATTATAGTTGGATCTTATGATGTTTCTCCCCCTCTACTCTCTTGTAATGGATTAAGTTTCCCTCTTGAAGTTATCTTATTGGATTGATGATAAGTATATTTCACATATATAATTTTGGTACTCAAATGTAGCATCTATCGTGATATATCCGTCCAGTCTTGCCATGATTGATTGAATATTGCTTGATAATCATAAAAAAAGATCATTTACTCGTCATTTGTTTCTTCTGCAGAAAAGTGCGCAAAGGCACTATAAACCTCAAGATTCTGACTAAGAGGCCGAAGAATACAAGACAAGGACGGGAAAGAAAGAAGGGGGGCCTGAGCATGAAGGAAAGAAGAAACCGAGGGCCAAACTAGAGAAGGGAAGGGATGTGCTTGCGAAGAAAGAAGGGAGCGGGAGGGCCAAATCAAAAAGTGGCAAATCTGATTGTGGGATCAAATCCCTAGCGCTAGCCACCGATCCCCGGGGGGCCTGGCCACATCTCCATCTCTCTCCCTCTCACCACTCCTTCTCCACCTCCGGCCGCCGCCACGGCCAGGCCGGCGTGGTGGGGCGCTTCCGCAGCCCATCCACCCACCAGCACCAACACCCAGCGCCACCATCACCTCCTGCCGCCATTGCCACCATCTCCACTTCGCCGCCATACCTCACCAGCACCACGTTTGTGCGCCCGACTAGACAAGGCGTCTGGTGTCCCACGCGATTCTCCTTGCCTGCTGCTGCTCCTTCCCTTGCCTCGCCGCTTCTCCCACGTCCCTACCGCTACTCATCTCTCTGCTCCTCCTCCTCTGTTCCCCTAACGCTGTTGCTGCTCTTCTTCTCAACGCCCCCTGCTGCTCCTAATCTTCTCTTCCAAAACTTGCTTCTTCTCTCTGTACCTCTTCTTGCGCTCATGCTGCTGCTCCTCTAAACCTCTCTGCTGTGCCCCTTCTCTGAACCTCAAAACTGCTGCTGCACTTCTCTGAATCCGAATCCTTGCTGCTTCTCCTTCTCTCTCTCTCTCTCTCTCTCTCTCTCTCTCTCTCTCTCTCTCTCTCTCTCTCTCTCTCTCTCTCTCTCTCTCTCTCTCTCTGATCTCAAATTTCTGACAAGTTTATTGTTCAGTACTTTGTAATATTCAGCATTGAGATGTTTTATTAGATGTAATATTCAGATTTGGTAAAAACTTGCAACCTGACAATTGTTCAGTTTCGTACTTGTAAAATATAGTGCACTTTATTATGTGCTCTGACTAGTTAATGTCCAGTTGTTTGGATAATATTTAGTATGTGTGATATGCTCTGTGATATAGTAATCTTCTAGTATATGTCTGTGATCCCCTTGTGTATGTTTCTTGACATCTACTGTAATCTGTCATGTACTAGTAACTTTGCTATAGTCTAATTGATGTTCAGTTGTTAGTCTCTGTGCAAGCTATATACCAGTGGCATTTATGCTTGTGATTTTCCAGTGAGCTTGTTTAATTTCAGTTCATATGTTAGCACAAGTACCTTTGCTATATAAATATATATGTGTGTGCTCGTGATTTAAACAATCTGTTTTCTGTCCAGTAATTTTGTTTCTTCCCTTCTTCCCTTTTTTATACGCTTGCTAGATATATTTATATGTCCATGTCTTTTGACTTCCCTTGTCACTGATGTCAGTATTTCAATTCCTCAAGCATTACGAAAATACCAAAAAGGAAGCAAGTAAAATCTGATCTAGCTTTAGACTTGCATCGTCGCCGTCGCCTAGTCCCTGTGGAGAACACGACACTCGCAGTTTGGGCGTAAAATCCCACTGTACTTACACCTGATTATTTTGGCGCCGTTGCCGGGGACTAGCATCGAGCGATTGTGCTAGGCTATAGACTAGGTTTGTCTTGTTTTCATCTTGTGCCATATATTTGTGATATATCTCTAGCCACTAACCCATGTTCTAGTTAGTATCTTTTTGTCTTCTTTTCCTTTTTGCAGGTTGGATTATCCTCTCGGAAATGGCTTACTATTCAGATCATCATGCTTATGCGAGCAACACTACAAACAGCACGGAAAGTATTCAAGACCTGATAAGTAATATTTCCCATCGATTAGATGATTTAGCTCGGCAGCGAGAAGTAGTTTTTTATGATAGGCCTAGCTCTTATGATCCTTTTTCTAGAGGCCATCCTTATGTTGCTCCTACCTGCCATATTTGTGGATTTCAGGGCCATACGCCCGCTGAATGTCAGCGTGGTTACTCTTACCCTCCAGATTGTTTTGGCATGAGCTTCGCTCAAGAGCATAGCTCATACCAAAACAATTACTCACATGGGTGGCCTGAAAACCCGAATATGTCATATAGGAGCAACAACCTTCAGATCTCACCATTTGTTTCTAGTAATCATATGCAGGGATTTAGGTACAATGAGGAGAGCCACAGCTATGCACCACAACAATGCTATTCACCTCCTACTCATATACCTCAACACCAGGAGACATGTCCAATGGAGTTAAATGGTCCTCCATTTGGTCAACCATCACCTTCAACACAAGTG